>NC_058081.1:475117942-475372942 GCF_014858855.1 Bufo gargarizans | reverse complement strand
ATTCAGACGGCCGTAGTGTTTTGCGGTCCGCAAATTGCGGATCTGCAAAACATGGATACCGGCCAGTGTGCGTCCCCCATTTTGCGGACCGTACTATGATAAAAAATGCCTATTCTTGCCCACAATTGTGGAAAATAATAGGACATGCTCTATCTTTTTTGTGGGGCCGCGGAATTGAACTACGGATGCACACGGCACACAGTCGGCTGTCCGCATCTTTTGTGCCCCCATTAAAATGAATGGGTCCACACTCATTCCGCAAAATTGCGGAAACAAATGAGCCCCAAAACAGGCGTAGAAAATGGTTAATGAGACGGGCCTGCCGACCTGTCCCCTTCCCCGCAGGCATGCTGGGAGTTGTAGTTTTGCAACAGCTGGAGGCACACTGGTTGGGAAACACTGTCCTAGAGGTGGGGGTCCGACACTCGGCACCTCACCAATCAGCTGTTAGCAGCAGCCACGGTTCCGGAAATGCCCAGTGTACAGAACTAGAACACCACAGCGCCATATACCGCGTCGTGGCCGCTCTCAGGTACTGCAGCTCAGCTCCTATTCAAATGAATTGGGGCCTATGGATACGGTTGACGTATATGACGATAGCTTACACTGCAGTGTAACTTCAGCCTCTGTATGAGATTAGAATCACATGGATCTATAGTAAAGGACGAGCGCCTACACAGATCCATACCGTGGCGGTGTGCATGAGGCCTATGAGCGATTTATATTTCTTATTCTTATAAAACGTGAGTCTCATTCACAGTTCGCGCCCCCCCATCGAGCTCTGAATGAGCGAGTCTCCTTTTCAGGGACCACGTGGAGCAACGTCTGAAGCAGCCATGTGAGTCTTTTCATTTTGCATTCATCTATCTATAACGAGTTCAGAACGATCTTAAGAGAGAAGGAGCCTGATATGCGATATTACAACGTGATGCCTATCACCCCACGTGTGGCGGCACGTGTGCGAGAAGGGCCATCAGAGACAGAAGCGCTCTTCAGTGCAGGCTCTGATCAGTGCACCCCATCCAGTCCATGTGCCTGGATCCTCATCTGATGACGACGGCGCCTCTGTGAAGAGGAGGCACGAAGCAGCTCGATAAATATTCATCTAATAATTGTCTCCCACACGGTTCACACAAGTAAACAAGCAGCACAACTGCAGCAAACAATGGAAATTTTGCAGATTTAGGCTACATTCACACAACCGCATGTGTTTTGCGGTCCGCAAATTGCAGATCCGCCAAAAAAAAACGGATGACAGCCGCATGCCATCCGTTTTTTTTTTTTGTGGATCTATTGCAACAATGCCTAAAACGGACAAGAATAGGACATGTTCTATTTTATTTTTATTTTTCAGGGCTACGGAACGGACGCTGTCCGCATTTTTTGCGGACCCATCGAAATGAATGGGTCCGCATCCTATCCTAAACGGAAACAAACAACGTTCGTGTGCATGTAGCCTAATGCAGAATTAAAGGGCCCCAAAATTCTCGGCTGAGTCACATCACCTGAGACTTGTTTTACTGTAGGTGCACAAACACAATAAAGTCACAGTACAGGAATAATCTACTCAGTGACGTTGCTGTTAGGTCAGCTGTCTATGTCCGGTGCTGCCCTCCCCTCCGCTGTGGGCATGATACCCGCACTACTCACCATGCTGCTGCCTCCATGCCTCTGCCTTGTGCAGCCACAGTCTCACCTCCAGCCTCATAAAGGGCCAGTGTGCGCGCTTCCAAATCCTTTTATTTAAGGCTCCCTCTCCAGCTGGAGGGTGCCTGAGCTTTAGGTTCCCTGGTGACCGTCAAAGTCTTCTGATAGTCTTGGGGTATTTCAGTTTACCTGCGTTTATCCTGCGTTTGTTCCTGTCTGTGCTCCAGGTTGTACTTGCCCTGCCACTGCCAGTGTGTTCCTGCACTTCCAGAACCCTGTCCGTCTGCCTCGTCTCTGTTCCTGCCTAGTATTCACCATGCCAGCCTGTTTATCCCTTGTTTTCCTACCATCTACATTTCAAGTGTGCTGTCTGGATCTCAGAAGCCTGCTTTTAAGTCTAACAAAGTCTTCCCGCAATAAATGGACACCATTCCGTGTGCATACCTCATCACGGATGCGGACCCATTCACTTAAACGGGTCCGCAAATCCGGAGATGCGGAATGGATGCACGGAACGGAGCCCACAGAAGCACTACGAAGTGCTTCTGTGGGGTTCCGTTCCGTACTTCTGTTCCGCAAAAAGATAGAACATGTCCTATCTTTTTGCAGAACGGAGGGATGCGGACCCTGGACCCGTCCCAGAGGCCTCACGAATGTTCTCGTGCATTGGGGTCTGCAAATTGCATACGTTCGTGTGCATGAGCCCTTAGGGTTAGTTGGCACAGTGGGTGCACACTCGCTGATCCGTAACAGTTGCACCACTGGAATTATACAAAAAAGGATGTCACATGCAAGTATAAGGGCTCATGCACACAGACAAATTTTCTTTCCGTGTCCGTTACATATGTTTTTTGCGGACCGTATGCAGAACTATTCATCTCAATGGGTCCACAAAAAAAAACAGAAGTTACTCCTGTGTGCATTCCGTTTCCGTATGTCCGTTCCACAAAAAAATAGAACATGTCCTATTATTGACCTCATTACAGACAAGGATAGGACTGTTCTATCAGGGGCCGGCTGTTCCATTCCGCAAAATACGGAATGCACATGGACATCATCCGTATTTTTTGCGGATCTCAAAACACATATGGTCGTGTGCATGAGCCCTAATGCACATACAGGACAAATGCAAAAAGTAATGCTGCACAGAAGGGATAATTCAAAGAGATGCTGTAACCTTGAGGCTCCATAGTAAAACTTAGTGTGATGCCCGTTGCCGTATTGCGGACTGCATTTGCGGATCCGCAATACACAGGCACTGTTCCGTGGCCATTCTGCGTCACGGATGCGGACCCATTCACTTCAATGGGTCCGCAAATCCGGACATGTGGAATGGAAGAACGGAACACTACGGAGTGCTTTCTGGGGTTCCGTTCCGTGCTTCCGCACCTCAAAAAGATAGAGCAAGTTCTATCTTTTTGCGGAACGGAAGGATCGCGGACCCATTCAAGTGAATGAGTCTACAATCCCCATGCGCCTGCCCCACAGATGGTTCCTGTGCATTGTGGACCGCAATATGCGGTCCACAGCACGGGCACGGGACACCAACAGTCGTGTAAACGAGCCTTTAGAATGCGATAGTGTTACATTTTACATTGCACCTTATATACATTTTATCAGTAACTGCACCTTACATCTGAGATCACTTAGTGGTTGGGCCCCATAACAGCTGAGTAGTTACACCCAAGCTGGAATTAGGAGGAGGTATTTTGGTTTGTGGCGATTAAAGTGCTGCTCGCACAATATGTCAGAAGCATGACATTGCATAAAGGCTAACATTGCATCTGATATCCCAATGTAATCGTGTGAATAGGGCCTCTCACAAACACCTTCTTTCTAAGGCCTATTGCACACGGCCGTATGGCTTTTTCAGTGTTTTGCGGTCCGTTTTTCATGGATCCGTTGTTCCGTTTTTTGTTTCCGTTGTGTTTCCGTTTCTGTTCCGTTTTTCCGTTCCGTTTTTCCGTATGGCATATACAGTATACAGTAATTACATAGCTAAAATTGGGCTGGGCATAACATTTTCAATAGATGGTTCAGGAAAAAACGGAACGGAAACGGAAGACATACGGATGCATTTCCGTATGTGTTCAGTTTTTTTTGCGGATCCATTGACTTGAATGGAGCCACGGACTGTGATTTGCGGGCAATAATAGGACATGTTCTATGTTAAAACGGAACGGAAAAACGGAAATACGGAAACGGAATGCATACGGAGTACATTCCGTTTTTTTTGCGGAACCATTGAAATGAATGGTTCCGTATACGGACCGTATACGGAACGCAAAAAACGGCCAGTAAACGGGGAAAAAAAAACGGCTGTGTGCAATAGGCCTAAGGCCTCTTGAACACAAACGAGTGCACCCCGTGGCTGCAATGCATGAACACCAACTATAGGGCAGCCACAGCGTATTGCGGGCCCATTCACTTTAATGGGTCCGCGATCCACCCGTTCCGCAAAAAGATAGGACATGTTCTATCTTTTTGCGAAACGGAAGTACGGGACGAAACCCCACGGAGGCACTCCGTAGTGCTTCCATAAGGTTCCGTGCTTCCATTCCACATCTCCGGATTTGTTAATGGGTCCGCATCCGTGATGCAGAATGCCCACGGAACGGCGCCCGTGTATTGCGGATCCACAAATGGGGTCCGCAATACGTCCACGGAGCGCACATGTTCGTGTGAAAGAGGCCTAAGACTTGGCTCTAAGGCTCTTGCACACAAACGCATTTTCTTTCCATGTCCGTTCCGTTTTTTTGAGGACCGTATGCAGAACCATTCATTTCAATGGGTCCGCAAAAAAAAACCAGAAACTATTCCGTTTCCATATTTCCGTTCCGCAAAATAATAGAACATGTCCTATTTTTGTCCGCATTACGGACAAGGATAGGACTGTTCTATAATGGCCAGCTGTTCTGTTCCGCAAAATACAGAATGCACACAGACGTCATCCGTATTTTTTGCAGACTGCAAAATACATACGGTCGTGTGCATGAGCCCTTAAAATGAGTTGGCACACCCCAAAATCAGTCCACCCAACACGATGACGCCCGTCGTCCTTGCGGATGACGAGATGCCACTCTGTGACGCACAGACACACACTCTCTAGAACTTCTAGCATCCCGGCATTCCAAGCGTTAACTCGGATAAGCAAGACTTTTCTCTTGGAAGCTGTGGACGCGTAGAGCAGCGAGGAAAACTTATTAAATGGTAGATTTAACATGCAATAGTACAGTTATAGAAATGAAAAGGGATAATAGGGAAGAATAGCAGGCCTAATACTACTCAGATTAGCGAGCAGTCTGGAGAAACAGAGTGAAATGAGAAAGTGCTACAATGCTGGTTGCTTCTCCATGTGTCTTAAAGGGAACCCGTCATCAACGTTATGCTAACCTCACTGAGGGCAGTATAATGTAGTGACAGAAATGCTGATGTCAGCGGTGCGTCACTCATGAGCTAAAAGTAAGTGGTTGCCGAGAACCAGCATCATAATCATTGCAGCCCAGGCCTGGAAAAGAGTCAGATCTACCTGAGAAGAGTCCTGGTTATTATAATCTCCTGCCCCCCCCCATCTGCTGATGATTGGCAGTTCTCTCCTAAACTTGGTAGAAGCCGGTCAGTCATCAGCAGGAGAGCAGGACTTCATGAATAACCAGGACTCTTCTCAGGTGGCCGGGACTCTTCTCCAGGCCCAGTCTGCAATGATTGTGATGTTGGAGCTCAGTAACCACTTACTTTTAACTTATAAATGTCAGACCGTGGAAATCAACTCGCCTGTCTCTACTTTATGCTGCGGTTAGTATGGGCAGCATAAAGTTGATGACCGGTTCCCTTTAAAGGGGTTTTCCAGGGTCCTCTATATTGAAGACCTATCCTCAGGATAGGTCATCAATATCTGATTTAGGCTGCATGCACACGACCGTATGTGTTTTGCGGTCCGCAAATTGCGGATCCGCAAAAAAACGGATGACGTCCCGTATGGCATCTGTTTTTTTTTTTTGCGGATCCATTGTAATAATGCCTATCCTTGTCCGCAAACTAGAAAAAAATAGGACATGCACAATTTTTTGGGCGGAGCAACGGAACGGACATACTTTTACGGACCCATTGAAATGAATGGGTCCGCATCCTATCCGCAAAAATAACGGATCAGACACGGAAACAAAATACGTTTGTGTGCATGAGGCCTTATGGAGGTCCGACTTCCAGCACACCCGCTGATCAGCTGTTTAAGGAGTCCATGGTGTTCCTGTGAGCATCGTGGCCTCCTTCCAGTTTACCAAGCACAGCGCCTTCCATTGTATAGTGGCTGTGATTGGTATTGCAGCTCAGCCCCATATTCACTTGAATGCGCCTAGGCCATGTGATCCTGTAATTAAAACTGGATCCTGTGCATCAGTTATGCACATTTGTCATCTATTTGACCCATTTCGGTCTAAGAGACGTGTTTTTTTTTTTTTACTTGCATTTAGTACTTTTTATTTTTCCATCTAAAAATGGAAATGGCTCAAACAGATTCCAAATGTGCATAACTCATGCACAGGATCCGTTATAATACAGGATCAAATTTTTTTTTTTCTTCCTTTTTTCTGTGCTTCTGTCGGATCAGAAGAACGGAAAATGAAGGCTGTGATGTGAATTCCCCCTAACCCATCAGTGGTCTGTTATCATAGTATCCTGAGACCAGTTTACGGTTAAGGCCAAATGGTTACTTACCTTGTTGGCGGCCGTGAAGAGGGCTCACGTGGCCCCCTGGGCATTGACCAACCAGGAACTTTCCCTGTAGGGTCTATGGCTACTCCGATCCTGGGTTACAGTCACAGTCCTTCTTCATGCGGCAACCACAAGCAATGTGACAGCCAGAAACAATGATGGTGCGGCCGGTCTCATTGTGTCTGGACAGGGCTGGTGTCCCATGAAAAATGTTCTAGATTTTGCAAACCAGAAACTGTATCTGAATACTATTGTAATTGCATGTAATTAAAAATATAGTATAGCCACGAGTTATTCACTGAAATCTGTCTGTATAGCTCCACCTGCTGTTTATTTCCTCATCTCTCTGTCCATCTCGCTGAGGTGGACACACGTGCTCAGTTCCATCATCTAACTGCCACCAGCCATATCTTCTGTTTGAAGCTGTGACAGTTACAGGACACGCCCCATGACCAGCAGCACGACCTCCCCTCCCCCCATTCCCCGGAGTTGCCAGCTGGAAATAAATTTGGCGGCGTAATTGGAGCAATGAATGTGGAGATCTCTGGGTCCATGTGAGGTGCGGGGCTGGTCCTAGCTTTGTTGGAAGGAGAGTGTCATGTGCTACATGATGTCTGATTTTATTACATTTTTTACATTAGTCATGGGGTAAACCTTTTAATTACAGCCACGTTCAGACATGCTAGTCAGCGGCGATTAGCAGCAACCATCAGATGCATTGCAGTCAGTGGTGTGCCAGTCAGTGGTGGGGGGCGCAGTCCGCTCTGGGTGCCCGCTGTCGGGGGGGTGCCAGAACCCAGAAGCAATGAGCGCTTCCATCAATACAGATGTAGCACTGGGGCACAGAGTGTGCATTACTACTGTGAAGGGGTACAGTGTGCATTACTACTGTGAAGGGGTACAGTGTGCATTACTACTGTGAAGGGGTACAGTGTGCATTACTACTGTGAAGGGGTACAGTGTGCATTACTACTGTGAAGGGGTACAGTGTGCATTATTACTGTGAAGGGGTACAGTGTGCATTACTACTGTGAAGGGGTACAGTGTGCATTACTAGTGTGAAGGGGTACAGTGTGCATTACTAGTGTGAAGGGGTACAGTGTGCATTACTAGTGTGAAGGGGTACAGTGTGCATTACTACTGTGAAGGGGTACAGTGTGCATTACTACTGTGAAGGGGTACAGTGTGCATTACTACTGTGAAGGGGTACAGTGTGCATTATTACTGTGAAGGGGTACAGTGTGCATTACTACTGTGAAGGGGTACGGTGTGCATTACTACTGTGAAGGGGTACAGTGCATTATTACTGTGAAGGGGTACAGTGTGCATTACTACTGTGAAGTGGTACAGTGTGCATTACTAGTGTGAAGGGGTACAGTGCATTATTACTGTGAAGGGGTACAGTGTGCATTACTACTGTGAAGGGGTACAGTGTGCATTACTACTGTGAAGGGGTACAGTGTGCATTACTACTGTGAAGTGGTACAGTGTGCATTACTACTGTGAAGGGGTACAGTGTGCATTACTACTGTGAAGGGGTACAGTGTGCATTATTACTGTGAAGGGGTACAGTGTGCATTATTACTGTGAAGGGGTACAGTGTGCATTATTACTGTGAAGGGGTACAGTGTGCATTACTACTGTGAAGGGGTACAGTGTGCATTATTACTGTGAAGGGGTACAGTGTGCATTATTACTGTGAAGGGTTACAGTGTGCATTATTACTGTGAAGGGTTACAGTGTGCATTACTACTGAAGGGGTACAGTGTGCATTACTACTGTGAAGGGGTACAGTGTGCATTATTACTGTGAAGGGGTACGGTGTGCATTATTACTGTGAAGGGGTACAGTGTGCATTACTACTGTAAAGGGGTACAGTGTGCATTATTACTGTGAAGGGGTACAGTGTGCATTATTAATGTGAAGGGGTACAGTGTGCATTACTACTGTGAAGGGGTACAGTGTGCATTACTACTGTGAATGGGGCACAAAGAGGGCATAACTACTGTGAAGGGGGCAAAAAAGTACTTTAAGGGGGAACAATATGGGCATAACTACTGTGAAAGATGTACAGTGAGGGCATAAATACTGGGAGGGGGCATAGTGAGGGCATAAACATACTGTGAGGGGGCACAGTGAGGGCATAAACATACTGGGAGGGGGCACAGTGTGGGCATAGCTACCATGAGTGGGCACAAATCTGGACAAAACTACTGTGAAGATTGTACAATGAGGGCAATACTACTGTGAAAGGACCCGATGCCGAGCACTTTAGGCACGCCACTGATTGCAGTATATTGCTGCTGGGTAGACATGTACGGTGCTCCTGTTCCGCTTTATTCCAGCACAGTTCTCCTTGCTTTCTGTTCATGAACCTGTTATTGAATCAGAACATCGTGTCTGCAGTCTCTATAAAGGGCTTTTCAATGGCAGCGGCTCCGAGTACCGCAATTACTGAGTGTAAAGAAGGGGCCAGGACAGGGCCAGCCGGTGATTGCATGTGTTGCTATGGTAACTGCAGTCTCATTGTTTTCTCCCGAATTGTGCCGGAATTCAGACTCCGCAAATAAAGCTACTTTCACACTAGCGGTTTTTTGCACCGTCCTGGATCTGCAAAAACGCTTTTGTTACAATAATACAACCGGCATCGTCATGAACGGATACGGTTGTTCTATGTCTTCTATAGCCATGACGGATCCGTCTTGAACACCATTGAAAGTCAGTGGGGGACGGATCCGTTTTCTATAGTGTCAGATTGTGTCAGAGAAAACGGATCCGTCCCCATTGACTTACATTGTGTGCCAGGACGGATCCGTTTGGCTCAGTTTCGTCAGGCGGACAGCAATACGCTGCAGGCAGCCTCCAGAGCGGAATGGAGACAGAACGGAGGCAAACAGATGCATTCTGAGCGGATCCTTTTCCATTCAGAATGCATTAGGATTTTTCTGCGACTGTCGCATGGGGTACAAAGGGGTCATTGCGAGGGCCACATATGTAGAGATTTTCCTTCGAAACTCACAGGGAATGATACAAGGGCTCTTTGATTTGTAGGCGATGTCATCCGAACTGACGACTTGTGCACCGCACGGAGGTGCCGATGGATTCATATCCTTCCAGCAGATGACGGCGTATGTCCGCCTAGAAGAAGCCGGTGCTTGTGTGGCCCATGATGTGGACAAACAGAGGCTTGTCTCAGTTATAGGTGTTAATGAATGGAACGACGGGTCAGGCCTTGCAGCTGTCATCCGGTTACAGTCTGGATATTTCAGTCACACACACACGGGGCTTTAAGAAGACATTTCCGGAACCGTCTCATCACGACTTCCCCACCGCTCAAGTAAATTGAGGAATTTTCATGTTCCAAAATCAAGTAAACAGCCAAAAACCAGACAGGGAAATGTTGTCCAGAGATGTCACAGGGCCGGAGACGTTAAAGCCGCTCTCCCCTCCAAGTCTGTGGTGTGAGAAGGTGTCAGCAGTTTCCTGAAAGCACGGAAACGTAGAGAACTGCAAGTAGAAATGTCTGGACTCCGACACAAGCCAAAGAGGGGATAAAACATTGGTGGGCTATCTTCAGGATACGGGGGGTAAAAGCAGGATTTATTTAAGCGCAGGGACTTAAAGGGAACCTGTCATGTGGATATTTGATTATAATCTAACAAATTATATACAATCATTAACTACTAAAAAGTGCCTTAGATGTATTCACTTACTGGTGTATAATATACATGCAAAGATGCCGCATGCTAATGAGCTGATTCGAGTCCAGCGTGATGTCATTGAGTCCAGCGTATATTTAATTCTGAGCTATAGCCACTCCCCTGCCCACCTGCTGCTGATTCATATGGAAACAAACTGTCATTCAGCAGCAGGTGGGCGGGGAGAGTCAGGAGCTCATGAATATTCATGACTCATCATTATCAGCCGGAGCTTTTCAATGCAAGATGTTGGCAGATTGACTGGGTCAATTAAAGAAAGTGACCCAGCATTTTGCTAAGAGAATCAGTCACTTAGTTATGTTGCCCTTTAAATGTTTCCATCTTGGGAAATATCCCTCGGTATCTTCCTACTGATACTTTTTGCGGTTAACAATTTCTTTCCTTGTTCCTAATAATGGCAGGTCATGTATTAATAACTAATATTTATGGTGAATATCAAATATTATATCACAATATGAAATAATCGCATGTTGTTTGGTTTCAGGTGATCATCTCCCTTCCAGGAATATAAGCAGAATCGAAGGTGTTTTTCTGTTTAATTTAATCCTATTATCGAGACGTGCGTCCGGGAAGGTCTTAAGGTGAGTGCACTGATATAACACGCGCCAAAGCTCCCTATGGAAAATTAAAGACGGCGCTATTTTCAGACAGGCGAGAAGAGTTTAACGTCAACTCCAATCTCAGTGAAGTCCCATGCAGTCAATGAGGGCGATCATCCATTCACCAAGCTCACAATGCAAAAAGGTCAGATTGGCACTCCAGCTAATAACCCCCATCGACAGCTACATGACATACAATACTGACAGGAAATCAGCCCCCAAAAGTGCAATGTAGCTCCTGATGTTAGGTGTCACCTCCTCTGCTTAAAGAGCATCGAGCATCGCCTCCTGAGATGAAAGGGATCAACAGTAAATATAATTCTTACATTTTTTTTTATAATTTTTTTGGGACAATGAGTCCAACCCCTCAGACCCCCACAGTCACTGTGTACATACATTACTTATCCTGTACTGATCCTGAGTTACATCCTGTATTATACTCCAGAGCTGCACTCACTATTCTGCTGGTGCAGTCACTGTGTACATACATTACTTATCCTGTACTGATCCTGAGTTACATCCTGTATTATACTCCAGAGCTGCACTCACTATTCTGCTGGTGCAGTCACTGTGTACATACATTACTTATCCTGTACCGATCCTGAGTTATATCCTGTATTATACTCCAGAGCTGCACTCACTATTCTGCTGGTGCAGTCACTGTGTACATACATTACATTACTTATCCTGTACTGATCCTGAGTTACATCCTGTATTATACTCCAGAGCTGCACTCACTATTCTGCTGGTGCAGTCACTGTGTACATACATTACTTATCCTGTACTGATCCTGAGTTACATCCTGTATTATACTCCAGAGCTGCACTCACTATTCTGCTGGTGCAGTCACTGTGTACATACATTACTTATCCTGTACTGATCCTGAGTTACATCCTGTATTATACTCCAGAGCTGCACTCACTATTCTGCTGGTACAGTCACTGTGTACATACATTACTTATCCTGTACTGATCCTGAGTTACATCCTGTATTATACTCCAGAGCTGCACTCACTATTCTGCTGGTGCAGTCACTGTGTACATACATTACTTATCCTGTACTGATCCTGAGTTACATCCTGTCTTATACTCCAGAGCTGCACTCATTATTCTGCTGGTGGAGTCACTGTGTACATACATTACATTACTTATCCTGTACTGATCCTGAGTTACATCCTGTACTATACTCCAGAGCTGCACTCACTATTCTGCTGGTGCAGTCACTGTGTACATACATTACATTACTTATCCTGTACTGATCCTGAGTTACATCCTGTATTATACTCCAGAGCTGCACTCACTATTCTGCTGGTGCAGTCACTGTGTACATACATTACTTATCCTGTACTGATCCTGAGTTACATCCTGTCTTATACTCCAGAGCTGCACTCATTATTCTGCTGGTGGAGTCACTGTGTACATACATTACATTACTTATCCTGTACTGATCCTGAGTTACATCCTGTATTATACTCCAGAGCTGCACTCACTATTCTGCTGGTGCAGTCACTGTGTACATACATTACTTATCCTGTACTGATCCTGAGTTACATCCTGTATTATACTCCAGAGCTGCACTCACTATTCTGCTGGTGCAGTCACTGTGTACATACATTACTTATCCTGTACTGATCTTCAGTTACATCCTGTATTATACTCCAGAGCTGCACTCACTATTCTGCTGGTGCAGTCACTGTGTACATACATTACATTACTTATCCTGTACTGATCCTGAGTTACATCCTGTATTATACTCCAGAGCTGCACTCACTATTCTGCTGGTGCAGTCACTGTGTACATACATTACTTATCCTGTACTGATCCTGAGTTACATCCTGCATTATACTCCAGAGCTGCACTCACTATTCTGCTGGTGCAGTCACTGTGTACATACATTACTTATCCTGTACTGATCCTGAGTTACATCCTGTATTATACTCCAGAGCTGCACTCACTATTCTGCTGGTGCAGTCACTGTGTACATACATTACATTACTTATCCTGTACTGATCCTGAGTTTTACATCAAGACACGGAGGCGAGTATTGCTTTCTCCTTCTTTACTGAACCACCAATAGCAGCAAAGAGAAAAAATTAACATACAGGGAACCATAGCAACCAATGTCCCTCCCCTCTGGCCCCTATAATAGGCCGCTCCTCCTATGGCTCTTCCTCTTTCTTTGCTGCTGCCAAGCTAAGTACACCTTTTGTTTCTCTGCTGTGTTTAGCTTGTATTAGGTGTCTCTTTTGGGTTGCGCTGCGTACACTGGGTGACTAACCCTGTTGGCTGTACAGCGCTCCCCTTGCGTTTTCCTTACCCCTTGCTTTTCAGGTTAGGGGTTTTTGATCGCTGCGCTTATCCCTGCGCTTTAGGGCTATTCAGTCCGCGCCTGTGGGCGCCTTTTTGGCGCCATTAGGGAGTTTTTTCCCCCATATTTTGTGATTGCCTTGTTTCTGCCTTGCACTTCGCTGGCCTGTCTCCCGCTCCCCCCCTGTATATATTTTTACCTCACTTGCTTCCGCGCGGCCCGAGGGTTGAGGGGCGGATCCTCCCTCTCGATCTTCGGTGGCGCCATTTCCAGCGCTTCTCTTTTCCGGGTGGCCGCGAGATCTCGCGAGATCTCGGCGGCCATCTTGGAAGCCCCCTGTGATCGGCCGGCCGCGTGATCTCGCGAGATCTCGGCGGCCATCTTAGTGAGGACAGCCGCATTTCGCGGGCTTCCGGGGGCGGTCCTTTGGTACTTCCTGCTTCCGGTCACTCGTACTGGATCCCTGCGCGGTCGGCGGCTCCTGCTCCCCTGCTCTCTACGGTCTCAGGTGACCTCGGCCTCATAGTACAGTCTTACCCCTTTTTGGTCCCAGCGCTGCCCCCATTTAGGCATCAAACATGTCGGCCCCTACTCCACCTCCGATTGCCAGTCGCCCCCCCTCCTCCCCTGAGGGAATTAACCCCACTGATGCAGATGCGCAGGCCCTGGCTCTGCAGCGTTCGGTGTCTGACGCAATTATGGTAGCCATGGGCTCCATGTCGTCAGTTTTGTCTCAAACTATTGCCCAAGCTCTGTCAGCACACCCTGCTAATGCGCCCTTGCTAGACCCCAGTACCGTACCGCAGCCTACCTCTATTGTTCCCCCTGTATCACAGGGGACTTTGACCGGTGCGCATATTGCCACCCCAGAAACCGTGCTTAGGTCACGGAAAAGGGCCTCTTCCCGCCAGGCAGAACGGGCGCGGACTTGGAAAAGCGCTAGAGCGCAATCTCCAGAATTGTCTGGCTCTGATGGGGCTTCAGACGAGGAGGCATTTGCGGACGTGGATTATGAGGCGGAGGAGGAGGTCACCTCCCCAGTTCAGGGCCCCTCAGCTGCCGCTGCAGCGACCTCCTCTGCCAGGGATGTGGTGTCCCCTGTTAACGCTACCCACTCTGTAGCGGTTCTGGATGACTCAGGAGAACCTATGTTCGACCCTGAGTCCTTACATCATCCGCGTTCTGCGGAATGGCTCCCCTCCCCTCATGTGGGGGCTTACTTGGAACACTGGGTGCGTCACTCGCTCCCCCGCGAGGCACGCAATAAACTCAGGGCGGAGTGTCCCAGGCCATTAGTTCCCAATAAGGTGTGCGATACCCCAATAGTGGATCCCAAGATGGCACAATTTCTGGCCAAAACTGGCTGGAACTCAAAAAAGGGACTGGATTCAGCGCTCCGCAGCTGCCAGGACAAGATTCTGGATGTCCTTGGTCCGCTGACCAAAATCTTAGAGTTGGCCGAATCAGCCAGGAATGAGGGATCCCCTATAGACCACGTGGAGTTACGAGGCTGGGCCCAGAGGGCCATCTGCCTTACTGGAAATGCCAATACTGCAGTGGCAATTGAAAGGCGCAAGTCTATTTTATTTAAAATAGACCCTAAACTAGCTAATTTAGCGCTCACTGAGGCAGGAAAGGAAGCCCAGGGTCTCCTTTTCGGCGAGTCCTTCATCAAGGACATGGGCCGTTTTGTGGGCACTTTTACTGCGCTCGATAAGGCCCAAAGTTCGATGCGCAGAGTGTTTCAGGGACGGGTCTCTCATAGGGCCGGCAGTGGTAGGGGCCGCCTGTCCGGCCGTGCAAATTTCCAGGCCCGTGGAGCGACCAGAGGCTCCGGTGGACATCGTCCTCACTTCCAGGAACAACGCAACGCGTCTCCGTTCTTCACCACGAGAGGACAGCAATGGCGTTCTCGCTCCTTCCGGGGCAACCCGAGTCACCGCAGACCCTTGGGTAAGTGCTCCCCTGTTGGGGGATTCTATAGTACCTTGTGTAGGGGGCCGACTCCAGCTTTTTTCCCACGCTTGGAGCCTCATTACCGCGGATCCATGGGTGCTTGCCACGGTAAGGGGATTTCACGTAGAGCTCACGGGCTCCCCCTATCTGATTCCTTCCCCTCCGCTTGTTCCCCTGTCGCGCACGGATCGTGCGTTGGTGGACGCGGAATTGCAGTCCCTCAGGCAAAAGTTGGCGATAGAGCCTGCTCCCCCGGCATCGGTGGGTGTGATCAGCAACATCTTTCTTGTGCAGAAGAAAGACGGGCAGATGAGACCGGTCATCAACCTTCGCTCGTTGAATGCGGTAGTACGTTACCGTCATTTCAAGATGGAAGGGATCCATCTCCTTCGGGATTTGTTAATCCCTGGGGACTGGATGGTGAAGCTGGACCTGAAGGATGCGTACCTGACGGTCCCGGTGTCCGCTCTTTCCAGAGACCTGCTTCAATTCCGGTGGCAGGGAGAGGTCTGGAGGTTCACCTGCCTGCCGTTCGGGCTGTCTTCAGCTCCCTGGTGTTTCACCAAGTTGCTGCGTCCGGTCGTGTCGTGGTTGAGGACTCGGGGCGTGCGTCTCATCATCTATCTGGACGACATCCTGTTGATGCACGAGTCCAGAGCGGGATTGCTGGAACATCTACGCTGGACGGCGGATCTGCTTTCGGGTCTCGGGTTCCTCCTCAACCGAGAGAAGTCCTGCCTTACTCCGGCCCAGAGGATGGAGTTCCTAGGATTCACGGTGGATTCGCTCTCGGAGTCTCTCAGCCTGCCGACGGCAAAATTGCGGGCGATCCGCAAGGAGTTGAGACATGCTCTCCTCTCTCCCCATCTCTCGTTACGTCACCTGGCCCGCATTATCGGCCTGTTGGCCTCTTCCATTCAGGCGGTGTTCCCAGCCCCGCTGCATTGCCGAGCGCTCCAGCGGCTGAAGATCGCCCATCTTCGGACCGGTGCCTCCTTTGCGGACGCGGTGGTTCTGGACTCGGAAGCCCGGGAGGAACTGAGTTGGTGGATTGCCAACCTGGAAGCGTGGAACGGGAGAGCAATCTTCGGATCCCTGCCGGAGTTGACGATCGAATCGGACGCGAGCCTCCAGGGCTGGGGGGCCCATTGCAACGGGGTCTCCACTGGGGGTCCCTGGTCTGCGGAGGAATCCCTCCTGCACATCAATGCGTTGGAGCTCTTGGCGGGGTCCTTCGCTGTAAGGAGTTTCTCCAACGGGATCGCCAACGCGTGTATCCGGCTCCGGATGGACAACGTGTCGGCGGTCCGGTATGTCAACCGTCTGGGGGGTACTCGCTCGGCCATTTTGGCGCGTTTGGCCAAAGATTTTTGGTCGTTCTGCCTGTCCAGGGATATCATGGTGCAGGCGGAGTATTTGCCGGGGTTGAGCAACATTCAGGCGGATTGGAACTCTCGCTACCTGTCGGACGGCAGCGATTGGCAGTTGGATCCGCTGGTGTTCGCAGCGATTTCGGACTTATGGGGCCCAATGTCCGTCGATCTCTTCGCCTCCCGGCTCAACAGGCAGCTAACCCGGTTCTTCAGCTGGCGTCCGGACCCGGAGGCGATGGCGGTGGATGCTTTCCTCCAGGACTGGTCGGTGTCTCGCCTGTACGCGTTTCCTCCGTTCTCAATGATCCCGAGGACTCTCCTGCAGGTTCTCCGCCATCGGGCGGATCTGGTTCTGGTGGTCCCGTTCTGGGGATCCCAGGTTTGGTTCCCCTCATTGTTGAGGATTCTGGTGGAGGTTCCTGTTCTTCTCCCGAACCGGTTGGATCTCCTGCGCAACCCTCAGGGTCTACTTCATCCCCTCCTCCTCGACGGATCCCTGCGACTGCTGGCGTGCCGGATCTCCGGACACCTGGATCTTTCGAGGGAATTTCGGCTGCGACTCGACGACTATTGGACAGCGCGTGGGCTCCCGGCACCCGAAAGTCTTACCGGGCAGCCTGGAGAACTTGGGCTAATTGGTGCGTGGAACGGGACTTGGATCCCGTTTCGGCACCTGTAGCTGACCTGCTGCGTTTCCTCACCTCTCTCTTTGAGGCGGGGAAGGCTTATCGGACCATTAACCTTTTCAGGTCCGCTATTTCTTCTACCCACGTGGGCTACGCGGGTGTCGCAGCTGGTCAACATCCTTCTGTGTCTCGCCTCCTTCGGGGGGCTCGGTTGTCTCGTCCCCCTCGGCCTCGTTTTTCCACTACTTGGGATGTCTCCCTGGTTTTGGGCTTTCTGGCCTCTTGGCCCGAAAATTCTGCTTTATCCATTAGGCAATTATCTGCTAAATTGTTGGCACTGTTTTGCCTCATTTCATGTAAGAGAGTGTCGGATGTGAGGGCCCTTGACTACGACGCGCGTTCATTTACCCCGGAGGGGGTTACCTTTAACATCTCGCGTCGCACTAAGACTAGCATCCGGTTTGTTTCCTACCCTAGTTTTCATACTTCTCCGATCTTATGCCCCGTGGCGTGCCTCCGGGAGTACGAGTCCAGGACTCTGGCACACAGGTCTCCTTCCAGGCCACAGCTGTTCGTTTCCATTCGGCATCCGTTTGGCCCGGTGACTAGTCCTACGTTAGCGCGTTGGCTTAGGCTACTTTCACACTAGCGTTCGATCGGATCCGTTCTGAACGGATCCGATCATAATAATGCAGACGGAGGCTCCGTTCAGAACGGATCCGTCTGCATTATTTTAGCATATAACAGCTAAGTGTGAAAATAGCCTCGTACGGATCCGTCCAGACTTTCAATGTAAAGTCAATGGGGGACGGATCCGCCTGAAGATTGAGCCATATTGTGGCATCTTCAAACGGATCCGTCCCCATTGACTTACATTGTAAGTCTGGACGGATCCGCACGCCTCCGCACGGCCAGGCGGACACCCGAACGCTGCAAGCAGCGTTCAGCTGTCCGCCTGCCGGTGCGGAGGCGAGCGGAGCGGAGGCTGAACGCCGCCAGACTGATGCAGTCTGAGCGGATCCGCTCCATTCAGACTGCATTAGGGCTGGACGGCTGCGTTCGGGTCCGCTCGTGAGCCCCTTCAAACGGAGCTCACGAGCGGACCGACGAACGCTAGTGTGAAAGTAGCCTTAAATGGGTTATGTCGTTGGCTGGTGTTGACACTTCGGTCTTCACAGCCCATTCCGCACGGGGGGCCTCGGCCACCGCTCTGGCGGTTTCGGGGTCCAGATTGGAGGACGTGATGCGCCTGGCCGACTGGTCTAATGTTACCACGTTCAGGGAGTTCTATTTCCGTCCTCCAGCTAATTTGTTTGCTTCGATTATTGACAGGCTTTGAACTTGCAATATGAGCCTCCGTGTCTTGATGTAAAACTAAATGATTTTCCTATTTCATGACGTAAAGTCATAGTTTTATTAAAGACACGGAGGCGAGTATTGCCCACCCTGTTTTCCCTCCCTTGGGTCTTTTGGTGGGTTGTTTTCTTTCAGGGCTCGCTTATGTATGTCTTTACGGCGTTATTGTCCTGTTATTTATTATTGACATTGTATTTATTGTCCTGTTGGTTATTTCATTGCCATTGTAGTGTTTGTTTAATGCACTTTATTGCCGTTGGTCATTCCACCCCTATCGGGTCTGTTTGAGCAGTCGGTGTCCGATGCTCTTGTCCTGATATGCCGGTTTCACCTGGGCCCATGGTCTGTTCTCTCTTTCAGGTTGAAGCTGCTTCAAGGATGGTATGCAGTGTTCCTGTTTAAAGTTCTTCGGTGGTTGACCAGGTTGGCGACTGCTGGTTCCTGTTTCGTGCAGAGAGGAGTTCTTCGTTCCGGTTGAAGTTATGAGTTCGTGGGATTGTTCGGGATGTTGGCACCAGGATCCCAAAGAAAGAGGAAGAGCCATAGGAGGAGCGGCCTATTATAGGGGCCAGAGGGGAGGGACATTGGTTGCTATGGTTCCCTGTATGTTAATTTTTTCTCTTTGCTGCTATTGGTGGTTCAGTAAAGAAGGAGAAAGCAATACTCGCCTCCGTGTCTTTAATAAAACTATGACTTTACGTCATGAAATAGGAAAATCATTTAGTTACATCCTGTATTATACTCCAGAGCTGCACTCACTATTCTGCTGGTGCAGTCACTGTGTGCATACATTACATTACTTATCCTGTACTAATCCTGAGTTACATCCTGTATTATACTCCAGAGCTGCACTCACTATTCTGCTGGTGCAGTCACTGTGTACATACATTACATTACTTATCCTGTAATTTTCAGTTTTCTTTGAAATTCCTTAGAAGAGAAAACAGATGTTGAGTAATAATTAACCAGTTATCGGTGAAGCTGCTTTGTTACTTTCAGATTTTATGATGCGATTTATTATTTCTTAGTAAAGTTCTGAGTACAAGGTGTAAGAGCGGTGACGGGCGCTCATCAGGCGGCTGCAGGTGCATTTTGATAAGGCTTTTATAAACAGGTACAATTACCCTGATAAGTGATATGCTCGGTCGTACTCTGCCGTCTTCCAGGTTGGAGTCGTATCACATTTCTCACGGTAGTCTTCTCTTCTAGTCCATCACTTAAAGGGTCACTGAGCTTTCAAAAAACTTTTGATATGTGATAGCAACGGACATATCAAAGGTTTTGATCAGAGTGCTGAGACCCCCAGCAATCGCTACAACGAGGAGAGAGAAGCCCTCGCAGAGGTCACTCTCTCTCCTCGCTGCAGGAGACAGGTGCAGTAAAAGTCTATGGGCCCGTCCCGATTCCAATCAGCCTATAGCAGGCCGTGGCGGTGACTGTCATGTGTGATGTCACCCGTGGCAGGTCAGAGAGGCGGCCTAAGATTGGCTGCACCCCACCGACGACAGGT
This sequence comes from Bufo gargarizans, assembly GCF_014858855.1. Lineage (NCBI taxonomy): Eukaryota > Metazoa > Chordata > Amphibia > Anura > Bufonidae > Bufo > Bufo gargarizans. The sequence continues at coordinate 475,353,136 of NC_058081.1, read as the reverse complement.
TGATGCCACGGCGGCCATGGAGGAATCCGGAAGGACACAGACGTTGGGGACCAGGTAAGTATTCCCTGTATGAGGGGCTCGGGCATTGTGTGTGTGTGGAGGGGGCTTACAAGTTTGAAAAACCCCTTTAAACTGAGCGCGTGTGACCACCTCAGTGAGCTGGACAGACAAATAAGGAAAATAACAAACTGCAGGTGGCGCTGTACAGATATATTTTATTGAATAACTCAGTGGCTATACTACATTTTTAATTGCATGCAATTACAAAAGTATTCAGACCAAGGTGATAGTTTGTAAAATGTGGAATATTTTTTGTGGCACAACCCCATTAAGTTGTACAACCTGCTTGCAAATGGCGTCACACAGACGAGACTGCCTTGTAGCCTTGGCTTGGGGCTCAAGAGATGCAGAGCCCATCCCCAGTGCCTTATAAACATACCCAGCCCTGCCTGTGTAGGAATATTTCCATTACCATGGCAGGCCAATAAAAGATGCCAGGCATGTACTAGTTTGATGCGTCACCAGTTTCTCATTGCTGGCGTGCTGCCACTCACTCATGGGCACTGCGCCTCCATCATTGTATAGTAGCAGCTTTGGGCAAGTGTCTCATTTATTCTCCATAGCAACGACTATTTACATTGGCTCGTGGAATAATAGAGGATTGTGTGGTAACCACCATTGTTCTTTATGTGATCCTTCGATGAACAGGAACTGGCATTGTCTACAGTTTTGGAGAACCTGTGCCATGTGGGCATTATGTTCCGCTCCGGTGACCTAGTCCTCAGTTTCAGACCTCCCGATGGTGCCTGCCTGAAGCTACCGACAAAGAAGAGCGCCAGAAGATAACGCATAGTTGTCAATAGTCTAGAATTTATCAGGATTGTTTCCATGGATTGTCCTGACTCAAAAATCGGTGGGGTTTATGTGAAGTGGGTGCTCCATGACTGGTTTGGGCAGGGCTTGCCCCGATATTACCGCCACAAATGTTGGTAAGTATTAATATCGATCATTTCCTGAGACCTGTCTGCCTTTGAGAGGTGTAACCACCAGGCAAAAATGCTTTTATAGAGCCCAGTAGCTGATAAGGGCCTATATTAGCTGTTAAAGGTCGGAGACAGTGGGTGGGGGGGATAATTCATCAATATCTGATCGGTGGGGTCCGACTATCAGCACCCCCGCTGATCAGCTGTTTGAAAAGACGGTGGTGCTCCGGTGAAACCCTGCGACCTCTTCCTAGGTCTTTGATGTCACATTCATCAGTCACATAGCCTAGTTGCAGCTTAGTCCCATTCAAATGACTAGGCCTAAGCTGCAGTACCAAGTACAGCCACAATACAATATACAGCGCTGTGCTTGGTCAGCTATGAGGAGGCCGCACCACTCAACCGAGCAACATGGCTTCTTCATACAGGGGCTGAGTGTCAGAAAACCACTGATCAGATATTCATGACCTATCCTGAGGATCAATATAAGAGTCCCAGAAAACGTGAAACATGCTGGAGTGGGATGCACTGGAGTAAGATGTGCCACATTTATTAAGGCCTCTTTCACACGGGCGTCATGTTTTTGGCCCGGATAAGATGCGGGTGCGTTGCGGGAAAATGCGCGATTTGTCCGAGAGAGTGCAAAACATTGTAATGCATTTTGCACGCGCGTGAGAAAAATCGGCATGTTTGGTACCCAAATCCGAACTCGGACTTCGTCACAGAAGTTCGGGTTTGGGTTAGGTGTTGTGTAGATTGTATTATTTCCCCTTATAACATGGTTATAAGGGAAAATAATAGCATTCTTAATACAGAATGCATAGTACAATAGTGCTGGAGGGGTTAAAAAAATAAATAAAAATTATTTAACTCACCTTAATCCACTTGTTCGCGCAGCCGGCATCTCTTCTGTCTTCTTCTTTGAGGAATAGGACCTTTGATGACGTCACTGCGCTCGTCACATGGTCCATCACATGATCCATCACCATGGTGATGGATCGTGTGACGGACCATGTGATGAGCGCAGTGACGTCACCACAGGTCCTTTCCTGTGCACAGCAAAGATGAAGACAGAAGAGATGCCGGGCTGCGCGAACAAGTGGATTAAGGTGAGTTCAATTATTTTATTTTATTTGTTTTAACCCCTCCAGCGCTATTGTACTATGTATTCTGTATTCAGAATGCTATTATTTTCCCTTATAACCATGTTATAAGGGAAAATAATAATGATCGGGTCTCCATCCCGATCATCTCCTAACAACTGAGCGTGAAAATCGCAACGCATCCGCACTTGCTTGCGGATGCTTGCGATTTTCACGCAGCCCCATTCACTTCTATGGGGCCTGCGTTGCGTGGATAACGCACAAAGAGGAGCATGCTGCGATTTTCACGCAACGCACAAGTGATGCATGAAAATCACCGCTCATGTGAACAGCCCCATAGAAATGAATAGGTCCGGATTCAGTGCGGGTGCAATGCGTTCACCTCACACATAGAACCCGCGCGGAAATCTCGCCCGTGTGAAAGGGGCCTAAGAGTTGCGGCCCGTTTAACATGTACGGTGGATGCTGACACTTTAAAGATGGCGTTTGCACCAGTGCGGAGCAGGAGCCATAGCCATCGGGTCTCTGCTGTTTCACAAGTTGGTCACGGAGCAGGACCAAGTCTGCTAAGCCTTTTCCACTTTTTAAAAAGTGCCATGAGTAATGTGAAAAAAACTAAAATTGCAAAAATTTTGCTCAAATGATGCTTGCACAAAAATTTGCAACACTTTGGAGCATAAAATATATTGCCATGAAGGCCATGATAGATTCTCCCTAGTAAGCTATAAACACCACTGAACGTTACCTTGATGTCATATTGACCCATGAGCTAAAACCCCTCTGGTCACCCCTCTGGGCCTCCTATTTTATTCCCTCGCTCAAAGGCAAAGGAGAAAGAAAGTCTTCAAGACAGGGCCATGATTCCCTAATGAGACAAAGGGATTTGCGGATTTCACACTTTGGAAGCACAAGGATATTTCCATCATGTTGCTCCTCATGATGGCCCCTGGTAAGGACGACCAAGAATGTGCAAGGTGCCACTTGAGTCACTCCGTCTTTAACAGCTGGGAATTCCTCCTCATAGATATCTTTGGAATAGTGTTAAGACCAGAGATTTTCACGTTCTAAAATATTACGTGACATCAACCATGACGCTGAGTGCTCTAGAATTATTTTGGAATTGTAAAATCTTCCATAGTGCCTCATAAAATTACAGACCTATATAATAGGGCACCATAGCAAACTTGGTAAGGGCTCCCCAGCGGGATTTATAATAAATGTACTCAGAGAATATTTTCCTAAAAAGTCATACCTGGCCCCAGGTGTGCTTATGAGTGTGGTGCTCATTCTGAACATCACATTTCTCAATGTATTTACATCATTCAGTTGTAAATCCTTTGCTTCCTTTGAAACATGCTGCCTGCCACCACTAGGGGGAGCTCAGTGTAGAACAAGTTAGACATTTACCATTGAACTCAATGGAAACTGTAAAATAAATTTGCACTGAGCTCCCCCTAGTAGCAGTTGAAGGAAAATATGGATTTCATTTCCAGGCCCCCCTCTCCTTCTCCGCAAGCCCTATCATGGCATGGTGCCTTAACAGAAGGAGAATCAAAGGGAAAGCTTGTAGATATCAAATATAATACAACTATGCATACTCCAGTAGGGGGGCAACATGAGGAAACAAAGGCCATATTTACACGGCCGTGACGCCGCCGTGACCATGTGGCGGACCAAAAACCACTTCCGTGGGCTCCCAGGTTTGTGTCTACCACTCCGCAAAAGATAGGACATGTCTTCTCTTTCGCCGTATCGCAGACCCATTGGCACTGTAATGCAGAGTTCATATGGCCAGTGCCCAGTTTGCGGTCCGCAATTTGGTCACGGCGGCACCACGGCTGTGTGAAGGTAGCCTAAGGGTGTTATCACGCGACCGTATGAATTTTGTGGTCTGCAAATGCGGATCCACAAAAAATACTGATGATCACATCCTTCTTTTGTAGACCTGTTGTAGCAATGCCTATTCTTGTCCGCAGAACAGACAAGAATAAGTCCATGGTCCCTCTTTTATACAGATGCGGACTGCCCACGGTGGGCTGCTGCATTTTTTGGAGCCCCATTGAAATGAATGGTTCCGCATGTGACCTGCAAAAAATGCGAATCAGATGCAGAACAAAAATACGGTGGTGTGAATGGGCCCTAAACTGAATATGACAGCTCCATTTTTCAGATACACAGTACTGACTCCTCCGCATAGCCAAATGAATGATAAACTTCTGGCTGCCTGTGGTCACCACTAGGGGGAGCTCAATGTACACTGCTTCTACATTGAGCATAAGAGGTCACCCTAATGATGGGTGCAGTCGGCCTAAGTCTTATTATTTACCTCTGTGTTTGTGTGAAGTATATTTACATCTACTGATCCGGTATGGAATAGAAACGGATGCATCACTATCCACATATAATTAACGCTAAAACTACCAGTGCTGTAATGCAGAGTGTGAACAGAGTCAATTAAATAAGTATGTGTCTATGGTTTTCCCAATATACCTTGCTACTTAAAGGGGTTTTCTGGGATTTTTTAATTGATGACCTATCCGCCAGATAGGTCATTAGTGTGTGATCGGTGGGGGTCCGACACTCAGGACCTTCACAGATCAGCTGTTTGAGATGGACCCGGCGCTCGCAGTAGCAGCGCAGCCCTCTCTGGCGCTCACCAAGCACAGCGCCGTCTATTTGAAAGCCTAAGCAAAGCTTAGTGCTGGTGCCTTCTCAAACAGCTGATCAGCGGGGGTCCCAGGTGTCGAACCCCCACTAATTCGATTGTAACGGGGCGCCGAAGGCGCACTCTGTCTCCCACCAGCCGCAGACCTGCTGCTTAGCTTCGGGAGCGAGGATCTGTGTTCGGCCTCGTTCCCAGGGCAGCTTTTGCTAGCTCGGAGGCTCCCTGCTCCTAGGTCTGCTGATCACTCGGTGCTCGACTTGTCTGTCTGTCGGTCGGTCATGTGACGCTGGCCACGTCACATGACCCTCACTCCCAACTATAAATACAGGCAACCTGCTGGCTACAGGTTGCCTGTGATTTTGGTCCCTTAGGCTGTGTATTATTATTGTTATTAAGCTTACCTTTGGACTTGACTCTTGATCTGCTTCCTGACACCTCTTCTGCTTACTCCCTGAACCTTGACGTGACCTCCCGGATTTTGACCTCGGGCCGCTCTCGGATTTGTCTCTGTCTCCTCCCTCGTACTGACGTGACCTCCTGGACTGACCCCGGCTAGTTGTCCCGTCTCGCCCTTCCATTTTTGGTGGTACCTTGCTTGTTCCACCTCTCTGTCCGCTCGAGTGCTACCTCTCATTGGCTGTCCGCTTCCCTGCTGTCTCTATCTCTCTGCTTGCACTTACTCAGGTCAGGGACTGTCGCCCAGTTGCGCCCCATCACCTAGGGCGGGTGGTGCAAGTAGGCAGGGACAGGGGACCGGGTGGCAGCTCAGGGGGTGCACCTCCGCTCTATCTTTATACCCGTGACGCTACCCCTTGATACAGATGCTGATGACCTATCCAGAGGATAGGTAATTAGTTAAAAATCCTGGAAAAGCCCTTTAAACCAAATAGCGTTACATGTTTTTATGCTATGACTAAGCAGGCAGTGTGGACACTGTGCGAACTGCGTTTGTGAAGTGCCAAATCTCCAGAATTTTGGATGTGTTGATACCCGGGATCCAGCCCTGCAGTTTTGAGCACCACAAGTTCATGGTATGGGGTGAGCTGATCGCTCTGTTTTATATATAATTTCGGACGCGTTTCAAAGTTGACATAGCCATGCACTGCACTGATATCCAATGAGTCGGGGACAGGTCCTCTTTAAATTTGCATTTTTTCTTCCCACACATCTGACCCCATTCAGTTCTCTGCAATCCTCGTGCAATTTCTCCAAAACCTAGTGGTTAACGTGTCTCTGCGTGAGAGGTTATAATCTACACTTCACTGTGAGGTAGGCCCCTCGCCATGGGGTATTTAACATCTGCAGTCATTGGTGTGAACGGTTCCGTGACTCATACCCACTGACAAACCCACCCAGGGACAACTGGGCGAGAATCTGACAAGGCGTTTATTAGCGACCAGCCTAATTACATGTCACAGGGGAAAGTGTCCACATACCATGAGAGAGTCTCATCCGATCTGTGCAGCAGGCCATTACACATTGCCAAGTGTTCCCTATAGCCAGCTGCTTGCATCTGTTCTGCCAGAGAACTGAATCGACAATGCAATGTTGATATTTTCCTGGAAATCCTCTCCCTCGGCTGTAGTCAGAAACAAAGCAAGACCTCAGCAAATTCTTGGACGTACAATGAAATTAAATTCTATAAACCTTGTGTGTCTAAAACAAGCCATACATTTTAGAACAACAGCAGCCATCTCTCCCAACCTTCCCTTTTACATGCACACTTGGCTTTGCTGAGTATTCATGTGTTCTAAACGGGTAAAGGGGATTCCTCTGTTAGTGCACTATCTCCCCAGGAACAAAAGAATCAAGCATGTTGAAATTCAACAGCCCAATATTTCTCTTAAAGGGCATCTGTCAGCAGTTTTGTCCCTATGACACCGGCTGACCTGTTTCATGTGCACTTGGCAGCTGACGGCATCTGTGTTGGCCCCATGTTCCTATGTGCCCGCATTGCTGAGAAAAATTATGTTTTAATATATGCAAATGAGCCTCTAAGAGCAACAGGGGCGTTGTCATTACTCCTAGAGGCTCTGCTCTCTCTGCGGCTGCTGCATCCTCTGCCCTTTGATTTACAGGGCCAGGCATGATGAGGTTTTCACTGCCTGGCACTGTCTATAGCTTATATGTTTATACAGCTAGAACTGCCAATAACCTTAATACAGTTCCTATGTTTAGAGTTATTTACAGTGACTTCATGTTTGGATGTCATATAATTGTTATATATTTTGTGTTCACAGAAGCAGAAAAGATAATGCGCCTTTAAGATTCATTATATGGATGTGAGGTAAGCTCAATGACACAGGAGACACAACAGAAAGCATAGAGTTAAACTGTTGTTGCTGGGCAGGAGTCTATACCAATCACAGCAAGCCTCACACACAGCAGGAGTTTTGACCAATCACAGCCAGCCTCACACACAGCCTGTGTGGGAAATTCCCCTAGAAGGAGCTGCTAGAATCATTACACCAGAGTAGAGGAGCTGAACAGACATTCACTCCACTAAGAGCTGTGTTTTATGGAAGCAGAGAGGCCAAAATAGGTATTTAGAACAGTTATATAATGTTCCTATTGTTAGTATTGTGATTAGAACTGTATACTGAACCAGTTATATGTGTGTTTACTTACAGTTCCACCAAACCATACAAATTGCAACCAAATTCCATACAAATTCAAATTGCACACAATCATACCAGATCATACTCAACCAATCTGCAAATAGTTACTGCAAAATTATCAGAGATCATAAAGTGCTTGAATAACTTAACGTGACAGTACAGATACTGAAGAGAGAAATATATCCATTTTATGTTGAATGACAAGATTGAACAGTGGAACCACCATCTTATGCATACCACCATTTTATGAATCTTTATGCAACACGTGTTATGTACCTGGACTATCTGCTGCGGAGGCCGCAGTGTTATATGAAGAAAGGTTGAAGTTAATAAAGAAGTTATTTCAAGCATTTGGTGCGCTCTTTAAACCTACTGTTTCCATAGAACGGCGCTAGAGGAATTACACAGAGTAACAGACAGTCTGGTTGGACTAATAAGTCAGAGATATAAAAATTCTAATGCCACAGCGCAAAAGGCACTTCATAGTGCTGCGCCTGCCACAGTGTCAATCAAAGGGCAGAGGGTGCGGCAGTTTCAAAGAGAGCAGAGCCTCTAGGAGTAACGACAACGCACCTAGAGGCTCAGTTGCATATATTAAAACATCATTTTTCTCAGCAATGCGGGCACATATGAACATGGGACCAACACAGATGCCTTCAGCTGCCAAGCGCACATGTAACAGGTCAGCCAGTGTCATAGGTACAAAACTGCTGACAGATGCCCTTTAAGGGAGACTCAGAAGGTTCCCATGCACATTAGATGTTGGCCGCTCCCTCCGAAACGGAAGCGTTCAGCCGATCATAATCTAATGTGTACGTCTCAAGTTATCTCCAGTAAAGTTATTGTGAACCCAGAAAAAAACTTTAACCTTCTCGGAACAAGGTTAATTTAAGATAATGATACAATGATTTCAGCACTGAGTGTTACAAGGCTTGGTTATATCTGTTTCCCAGTTTCCCCCTTCTTAATTATAGATCTACCTCGTTACCAGTGTGAAAGTGTCACTCCACAAGTCGATAAAATCACCTGTTTAGTTTAATAGATAACGGTTTAGCCCTTTGCACACTATGTCGTATCTGTGTGTCACAGCTGTGTAGGTGCCGGCTGTTGTATACCCTCCTTCAGCTGCCAGGATGGCAGTGACTGTGGAATCTCAGTGTTCAGACAGGGAGGAGGGGGCTCCTTCTGTTCGCTGATCGTGGGTAGCCAGGGGCCTCCAGGCTTGCCATGTTTGGACTCCCATTACACCCTGCCTCTGATCACAATACACTGCAATACAGAGGTATTGCAGTGTGCTGTACAAACATGTCTCCAAGGAGGCTAAAAAATAAAATGTAAAAAATAAAATAATTAGAAGTGTAAAAGAACAAGTGTTAAAAATTCCCAAAACTCCCTTTTCTCATTTATCATAAAAAGTAAAAAATAAATACAATTGGTATCACTGCTTCCCAAAATATTAAAATATCACGTTTTTTTTATCTAGCACAGTAAATGCTGTAAAAAAGATCCCAGTCATTAGTACCACACAGTGAATTCCATAAAAATTAAACCCAAAAAACAAACAAACTTTAAACAAAAAATTAAGGAATTGCATTTTTTTTTTCTCCGTTCCATCCCAGAAATATTTAATAGTTTCTCAATACATTATGTGGTACAGTCAGTGGTGGAATCAAAAATACCAGTTGTCTCATGAGAAACAAGCCCTCGTATGTCGATGGAAAGGGATAAAAGTCATGGCTCTCGAAAGGCGGTGAGGAAAAATAAAAATTGTTGCCAAATTGGCTTGGTCCTTATGGGGTTAATTAAATAGAAAGCAAATGAGACAGTAGCAAATCCAAAAATCGGTAATCATTGATAGGTCCATGTGATTAGCTGTGTGTGGTAAATCAGTGACAACCAGTTTAATATTTCAGAGGCTGCCACTGCTCGGCTCACCGGTCCCGGGTTGCTGGGTCCCAGTGGTGCAGATCTGCCTACTGCTCTCCTCTTTCTGATTGGCCGGGATTGCTCTGTCCCTCCACACAGGCCTCTGACCGTAGGGTGCACGTGCTCGCTCTGGCTCTTAAAGGGCCAGCGTGTGTACACCCTAGTTTGCTCCAGCGTATGGCTAGCACCCTTAGCTTGATAATATCCTTTAAAGGTGTGCTATTTCTGCTGACTGCCCAGGTACTGACTTTCTGTCTGTTTCTTGGATTGTGACCCTCTGCTGCCTGACCTGACTCTCGCCCGACCTCCTTATTGCCCCGTCATTGCCAGCCATGACCTCGGACCATTTACTTTGCTGCACATACTCTATCTGTCCTGACCTCGGCTTGCCCTTGACTACAGTTGTGCCTGACCCCCTCAGTGCTCTGCACCGGTGTCTCTGACCTCCATGGATCGGCTGTCAATCATGCAGAGACAAATCTAGAAGGTAGCGGCCTGGTGGTTCCTCTGTAGCAAAGTCCAAATCCCTATACAGAGTGTATACCAGGGCACTGCTAGGACATAGCCAAATCTGTTGGATGACACAGTGGTTCCACGACTGTTACAAGTTTTACTGGGGTAGTGACCCAGCTTCTCCAGACACCTGAAACACTGGTGTACCGCCCATAGCGGCAGACCAGGCAGTTGCTATGGGTCCCGGGAGATTGAGGGGCCCGGGCAGGCGGATTCCAATTGAACATCTCCCTTGCTCCTGCAGCCACCTGCCGAATCCTCTTCTCTGTGCTCTGCTGCTTCACCTGTCTGCTATCATTACAGCAGCAGAGCCGTGTGTGAGAGAGCGGCCCGGCAAGGTTAACAGCGCTTCACTCCTCCCGACCACTGACCTGGAGAGCCGTGGCCTACAAGGTGGTGTGTAGGGATGAGCGAATCAACTTCGGATGAAACATCCGAGGTCGATTCGCATAAAACTTTGATTCAATACTGTACAGAGCGCTCCGTACAGTATTAGAATGTATTGGCTCTGATGAGCCGAAGTTATTACTCCGCGAAGTCTCGCGAGACTTCACATAATAACTTCAGAAATTGATTTATACTGTAAAAAAACATTTCCCGAACTCGGGTTTGGTTCCAAGGCACCTGGAGCCAATACATTCTAATATGTACGAAGTGGATTTGCTCATCCCTAGTAGCGTGTAAGCTCCCGCATACAACAGCGACACAAACAGCACATTCTATATGACCGTTATATAGTCGCTCACACTGTGAGCTGCAGAGGGGGAGGGGACACACTAGTGCGCTGGACGGCTGGTTTACGTGTGTGATGTAGGTGTAGCAGGGAGACAATATATAGATATAGCATTGAAGGGGCAGGGCGCTGTGGAGGTGACTTTTAAAGAGGCCGGCACTGTGAAGATCACTGTTAAAGGGGCGGCTCTATGGAGGTCACTGTTAAAGGGGTGGACACTGTGGAGGTTACTGTTAAGGGGCAGGGGACAATATTAAAAGGGCAGTTGTTGTGGGGGTCACTGTTAAGGGAGCGGGATGCTGTGGCAGTCAATGTTAAAGGGGCAGGAGCTGTGGAGGTCTTTGTTAAGGGGGCAGGGAATGGTGGAGGTCACAGTTAAGGGGATGGTCTGCTATGTAGGTCAGTGTTAAAGGGCGGGGTGCTGTATAGGTCACTGTTAAGGGGATGGGGTGTTGCGGAGGTCATATTTTAAGTGAACGGAGCTCTGTGGAGATCACTGTTAAGGGGATTGGTTATTGTGGAAATCACTGTTAAGGAGACAGGGGACTGTGGAGGTTACTGTTAACGGGGCAGAGGACTGTGGAGGTTACTGTTAACGGGGCAGAGGACTGTGGAGGACACTGTTAAGAGGGCAGAGGACTGTGGAGGCCACTATAAAAGAGGCAGGATGCTGTAGAGGTCACTGTTAAGGAGACAGGGGACTGTGGAGGTTACTATTAACGGGGCAGGGTACTGTGGATGTTACTGTTAACGGGGCAGGATGCTGTAGAGGTCACTGTGATGGAGAACATGGTGGATATCTTTTAACCTCACACACAAACATTAAATGAAATATACCCGTGCGAAGCCGGGTCCTTCTGCTTGTGTATATATATATATATATATATACACACACACACACACATACATACAGACCCGTTCACAGCTTATTAACCTCACAGCAGCTTCCCATAGACTTCAAACCCCCCATAAACATATGCTTGAAATTCTAAAGGGGGGTTCAGTCCATGCCCCTCATTGCCTTATTACTATTTCTAATAGGGCAATGAGGGTCAGGGACTCAATTCCCCTCAGAATTTGAAGTGTATGTCTATGTAGTATTATTAGTTTTGAGTGAACTTGTGTTTTTAAGTTCGGTGTACAAGGTTGGGGTTATCTAAGAATTCCGTTATGGATGCCGCCACCACGGACCATGGTCCGTGGTAGCGGAATCCATAGCTGACTTCTTAGATAACTGAACCTTGTACCTTGAAATTGAAAACACAAGTTTGTTCATCCCTAGTTAATATGTGTGTGTATAGAATTATATATATATATACACACACATATATATATATATACTACCAATGACAACATCTGTATGTGCTTTTATGTTTTGCTATGGGGCCCCATGATTTCTATGTACGCCCCTGGCCTGAAATGCTCTTTAAGGGCAGGTCTAGAATCCTGGAATCCACAAAATGTGTGTAAACGTCTCATAACAAAAATATGAGGTTTGATAACAGGAAATCTGGCAGAACCTATAGGCCCCGCAGATTGTATCTGTTCTCATACTCGATGTTCAGGGATTTCTTGGAAACTCTTGGATGTGAAGCATGCACTTTCTGGCTTCTGGGGCCCCCTGTATCCGGACATGTTTATCTTCTTGGGTGTGCCCTTCTTTTGTTAGGATAGTTTCAGTGGCAGCCGGTCAAGATTCGATTCCAAACATCAGCAACAGCTCGGTTTCATAAGAATTCCTCAGATTCTCCGCACCTTGCACACTTTCCATTTCCAATTATTACTGGCTAGAAAAGAAATCTACTCCGTTTCAGATCTGTGATCTGGGAAAGCTTATTATTATTTACAAAGCATTATGGGACATTTCTATAAACTTACATCAGTAACCCAGGAGCTAAGTTACATCCTGTATTATACTCCAGAGCTGCACTCACTATTCTGCTGGTGCAGTCACTGTGTACATACATTACTTATCCTGTACTGATTCTGAGTTACATCCTGTATTATACTCCAGAGCTGCACTCACTATTCTGCTGGTGCAGTCACTGTGTACATACATTACATTACTTATCCTGTACTGATCCTGAGTTACATCCTGTATTATACTCCAGAGCTGCGATCACTATTCTGCTGGTGCAGTCACTGTGTACATACATTACTTATCCTGTACTGATTCTGAGTTACATCCTGTATTATACTCCAGAGCTGCACTCACTATTCTGCTGGTGCAGTCACTGTGTACATACATTACTTATCCTGCACTGATCCTGAGTTACATCCTGTATTATACTCCAGAGCTGCACTCACTATTCTGCTGGTGCAGTCACTGTGTCCATACATTACTTATCCTGTACTGATCCTGAGTTACATCCTGTATTATACTCCAGAGCTGCACTCACTATTCTGCTGGTGCAGTCACTGTGTACATACATTACTTATCCTGTACTGATTCTGAGTTACATCCTGTATTATACTCCAGAGCTGCACTCACTATTCTGCTGGTGCAGTCACTGTGTACATACATTACATTACTTATCCTGTACTGATCCTGAGTTACATCCTGTATTATACTCCAGAGCTGCACTCACTATTCTGCTGGTGCAGTCACTGTGTACATACATTACTTATCCTGTACTGATTCTGAGTTACATCCTGTATTATACTCCAGAGCTGCACTCACTATTCTGCTGGTGCAGTCACTGTGTACATACATTACTTATCCTGCACTGATCCTGAGTTACATCCTGTATTATACTCCAGAGCTGCACTCACTATTCTGCTGGTGCAGTCACTGTGTCCATACATTACTTATCCTGTACTGATCCTGAGTTACATCCTGTATTATACTCCAGAGCTGCACTCACTATTCTGCTGGTGCAGTCACTGTGTACATACATTACTTATCCTGTACTGATCCTGAGTTACATCCTGTATTATACTCCAGAGCTGCACTCACTATTCTGCTGGTGCAGTCACTGTGTACATACATTACTTATCCTGTACTGATCCTGAGTTACATCCTGTATTATACTCCAGAGCTGCACTCACTATTCTGCTGGTGCAGTCACTGTGTACATACATTACTTATCCTGTACTGATCCTGAGTTACATCCTGTATTATACTCCAGAGCTGCACTCACTATTCTGCTGGTACAGTCACTGTGTACATACATTACATTACTTATCCTGTACTGATCCTGAGTTACATCCTGCATTATACTCCAGAGCTGCACTCACTATTCTGCTAGTGGAATCACTGTATACATACATTACATCACCCTTATGAGAATGAGGACCCTGTATCCCGTGTAGCCCCCCAAAATGAACAGAGTTGCGGGTAGGGCATGATCGTTGCCACTCCCTTCATTTCTATAGGAGATTGCTGAGTACAGCGCTCTGCTATCTCTGGAACTCCTATGGAAATGAATGGAGCAGCTGTGCGCATGCCTGGCTGACTGCTCCGTTTATTTCTAGTGGCTCCACAGGGTCTCTGTCCTTGTGATCGGAAGGGGTCCTAGTGGTAGGACCACGGCCAATCTAATAGTTATCCCCTGTCCTGTGGCTAGGGGATAACTTCAGGTAACTGGAATACCCCTGTAATGCATAATGTGTTACTATTTAGTTCAATGTATAAATTGTATGCAGTAAGCTCCTGCGCTCCCCCTAGTGGTGGCTGCAGGAAGACTAAACTTTGTGGTCATGACACTTATGGCCTAAAGTATCTTGATGTAGGAATAATAGAATGGCTAAATGTAAGCGCTCACCTTAATGACGTTGTCTAAACTACTGACTAATATATAACTGTCCAGTAATAGGACTGAAATACAGGGAGATTATATGCTCCTCTGAGAGGGCACAGACTGACCTATGCAGGAACTCGGAAAATTGCTCTGGTCGTCAGTGCTGGGGAGCACAAAATGTCCGAATCTTCATGGTGTTAAAACCTCTCAAGTGTCAGTGCGTCATTGTCCTGCACCGCCAAACAAAGGTTGCTCCATGGTGAAGTACGCACAATATAGAGGAAATAGCAACCAACAGAATGATGCTCCCCAAATAGGGGTTGTATGTATTCTAATTCACAATAGCGTTGGGAAGGAAGTTTTACGTCCACTAATATATAAAATTATCTGCCTGAATAGACGTATGAGGAGAAAATAATAAAATAGTTTATTAAATATTAAACGGCAGCAAATGGCATTTATGGGGTCTCTCCTGTGGTGACTACTCACCAATGTCACTGTTCCCATGGCAACAAAGACAATGGTAGTTGGCAAACAGGATACATAAATGATACATTAACATTTGGGGTACAGGATAATGACACTGACTCTTGAGGTACAGGACAATGACAGACATTTGGGGTACAGGATAATGACACTGACTCTTGAGGTACAGGACAATGACAGACATTTGAGGTACAGGATAATGACACTTGGGGTACAGAACAATGACACTGAATTTTGGGGTACAGGATAAGGACACTGACTCTTGAGGTACAGAACAATGACACTTGGGATACAGAACAATGACACACTGAATTTTGGCATACAGGACAATGACACACTGAATTTTGGCATACAGGACAATGACACAGTGACAAATGGACAGAATATATACAACATTATCTGCCTGAATAGACGTATGAGGAGAAAATAATAAAATAGTTTATTAAATATTAAACGGGAAACTGAATATCACGTCTGTGACTATCAGGCTTCCAGACTCAAATACAGTGATGTAGGAGAGGGATTAAATCCACACCACTGTCGGAGAGTCCGGACTAGAACCCTATCCAGCTAGCACGTCGGTGCTAATATAAGCTAGCAAGGGAACAGGACACGTCTCTGGAGATTGAACCAGGCTAAGGTGTAACTGGTATGGATCTACCCGGCTAGGTGATGTGGGATAGCTGATGAGTGACTAAACCCCTATAAGGTAAAGCATCCACCACGTTTATGTGGACGCACACTCAGCTATCTCCATCAGCCTAAATAAGCCTAGGGTATAATACAGATCACAGACCCTATATACTCGAGTCAGCTGTTGCGCTGCTTCAGTCAAGATAACACCCTGCCTAGAGAGCCCTGTAACAAACACAGGATCACCGGCTCAACGCGTTTCGCTGTGGCCATATGAGCCACAATTCATCAGGAGCGAAGCGAGAATCTCTGTTACAACAGTGTGAGGCGATTCTGCTTTTCAGGCAAATACTGTTGTAACAGAGATTCTCGCTTCGCTCCTGATGAATTGTGGCTCATATGGCCACAGCGAAACGCGTTGAGCCGGTGATCCTGTGTTTGTTACAGGGCTCTCTAGGCAGGGTGTTATCTTGACTGAAGCAGCGCAACAGCTGACTCGAGTATATAGGGTCTGTGATCTGTATTATACCCTAGGCTTATTTAGGCTGATGGAGATAGCTGAGTGTGCGTCCACATAAACGTGGTGGATGCTTTACCTTATAGGGGTTTAGTCACTCATCAGCTATCCCACATCACCTAGCCGGGTAGATCCATACCAGTTACACCTTAGCCTGGTTCAATCTCCAGAGACGTGTCCTGTTCCCTTGCTAGCTTATATTAGCACCGACGTGCTAGCTGGATAGGGTTCTAGTCCGGACTCTCCGACAGTGGTGTGGATTTAATCCCTCTCCTACATCACTGTATTTGAGTCTGGAAGCCTGATAGTCACAGACGTGATATTCAGTTTCCCGTTTAATATTTAATAAACTATTTTATTATTTTCTCCTCATACGTCTATTCAGGCAGATAATGTTGTATATATTCTGTCCATTTGTCACTGTGTCATTGTCCTGTATGCCAAAATTCATTGTGTCATTGTTCTGTATCCCAAGTGTCATTGTTCTGTACCTCAAGAGTCAGTGTCCTTATCCTGTACCCCAAAATTCAGTGTCATTGTTCTGTACCCCAAGTGTCATTATCCTGTACCTCAAATGTCTGTCATTGTCCTGTACCTCAAGAGTCAGTGTCATTATCCTGTACCCCAAATGTCTGTCATTGTCCTGTACCTCAAGAGTCAGTGTCATTATCCTGTACCCCAAATGTCTGTCATTGTTCTGTACCCCAAGTGTTAATGTATCATTTATGTATCCTGTTTGCCAACTACCATTGTCTTTGTTTCCATGGGAACAGTGACATTGGTGAGTAGTCACCACAGGAGAGACCCCATAAATGCCATTTGCTGCCATTTTTTAGTGAGTGCCACATGTTGCGCTCCCATCCCCTGGCTGGGGGTGAGAGCAAGGCAGGGCCTGCTACAGCTTCTGCAGCAAGGGAGAGTAGCTGCTGCAAAACGAGGCTGCCCTCTGCCACAAGTAGTAGCCAGCTAAAAAGCAAAGTGGTCCAGGAGCACCAGAAATTGGGCGCATTCCCATGCTGGACTGGGCCGTAGACTGGGCCCAAAAAAAGACCGCCATCATGCCTACGGCAAGGTCTCTGCCTTGGATGAGCAGTTGTGATGTTCTGAAAATGACTACAAAAGATGGAGCAATATGGCCCATAACAAAGAACATGGACCGAAGCTTGCGGAGTGCTCCAGCGGCTCAAAGGAGGAGGGGGCTGGTAAGATACCTCTAGTCTGATAGGCGACGGATGCTGCATAGCTGGTGGGAGCACTGCCGATCAGTAACCACCATCTGTCTACCTAGGCCGAACATTGCCCCTGTATCGGGAGATCGCCATAGTGTATTCCACTGCAAAGACTGCACCTCATCATGAATGCCACCACGAGAGCAATGCCCTCTCCGAGTAACTGCAACCATTAAGCTTTAGTGGCCATTGTGCCTCTAACCATCAAACATATGTATTTGTGCCCACTGCTGGAGTAAAAGTTATAAAGGTGCAGCACCCTCCAAAAAGACCTGCCCTCAATCTATTTACTCATTTTGTATAGAGATACTCTGGTTCTGTTCCGTCAATAACGTCCCCGTAGATGACCTATATTACATAAGAAAATACCGCAGCAACACTGGACAAGTGAGGGGCCCGGTAATATCGGAGCTTGCACGCCAGTCAGGAGCCTCAGGAGAAATCATGGCTCATTCCTGGTATCCTATTTCCAAGAATAAGAGTGTTCCTCAGGGAACATGGAAATGAGTGATGCCCGGAGATGTTTGTTATCGACAGTGAAACATCAAAAAGAAGATAAACACCATATAATATTTTCTATTAGTGAATGTTTACTATTGAGTACCTATCCAGATAAAGTATGCGCTGATGAATTTACTTACTATACCTTTAAATCCATTGAGACTCTGGTTTCTGATATGGATCTGCAGATCTCCCCCCTTCATAGACATAAATGATACCTTTCTGGTTACCTGCCACTAGGGGGTGCTCAGTGCATTCAGTTGATACATTGGAGTCAGTAATAACGGAGTATTCAGTGAGCTCCCTCTTGTGGTGGCTGCAGGTAGCCAGAGATATTCTTTACATCTATGAGATAATTTATCATATCCCCCATGCTAGTTTTCTGGCATAAAAAAAACCTTAGAAACCTGTTTTTGTGACTTTTGAGATGCCATCGCACCTAACTTTGGGCACGATTGGCGTTTTAACCTAAACTCTTGCCATTTTCCCGAGAAGGCGGTGTGGTGAGGTCCAGGACAGGTTATATCTATCTTCTTTTATGACAGTTTTATGGGTGCCAGCTAGGAGCTAGTGTAGAGTTAATTTATGAGGCGTGAATATCATAGACCGACGTACAATGCTGGTCTATGATAAATTCCCCCCTATATCTATAAAGGGGATTTAGAGGTCCTTTTCAATTTCTGATCGGTAGGGTCCGACTCCCAGCACCCCCAGTCAATGTATAGCAAAGTTTTTGTAGCCGAGGCCCATTTACTTGATTGGGACTGAGTTGTCCCCAAGCTATGTGACCGATGAACATCACCGGCCTAGGAAGAGGCTGCAGCACTCCCTGGAGCACCGCGGCCTCTTCAAACAGCTAAACGGTGGTGGTGCTAGCAGTCGGACCCCCACCGATCGGATACTGATGTCCTATCCTGAGGATAAGACATCAGTATTCTGGTCTTGGAAGACCCCTTAAAACATTGACTGCTATAAAGATATGTTATAAAACTAACCAGCGCAGAAAGTAATAAAAGGTGGAGATGCACTTTGCAGTACAAGTCTAGAAAGTGCCTTAGGGTTCATTCACACATCCGTGTGTGTTTTGCAGATCCACGGATCCGAAAAACACGGACAGCGGCAATGTGCGTTCCGCATTTGCGGCCTGCACATTGTCGGCAAAATGCGGAACAAAATTGCGGACGTGTGAATGGACCCTTAGGGCTCGTTCACACAAACGTTTTTTGCGTTCCGTATACGGACCATTTTTTGCGTTCCGTATACAGTCTGTATATGGAACTATTCATTCCTATGGGTCCGCAAAAAAAAATGGAATGTACTCTGTGAGCATTCCGTTTCCGTATGTCCCCAATTCCGTTCCGCTAGATTTTGAGTCTTGTCCTATTCTTGTCCGCAAATCAAGGTCCGAGGCTCCATTCAAGTCAATGGGTCCGCAAAAAAAAAAACTGAACACATATACGGAAATGCATCCGTATGTCTTCCGTATCTGTTCTGTTTTTGCGGAACCATCTATTGAAAATTTTATGCCCAGCCCAATTTTTTCTTTGTAATTACTGTATACTGTATGTGCCATATGGAAAAATGAAAACACAACGGAAATAAAAAACGAAACAACGGATCCATGAAAAACGGACCGCAAAACACTGAAAAAAGCCATACGGACGTGTGAATGGACCCTTAGGCTGAGTTCACATCAGCGTTCAGTTGTCCATGCAGGACTTTAGTCTCCGCTTTCTTCCTCTGAGCAGAAACCTAACGGACCCTATTATAGTCTTTGGGGTCCGTAGGCTCCGTTCGGCTCAGTTATGTGCTGAACCCGTCCTTTCCGTTCTCCTGATCCTATAACGGAGCAGAAGAACGGAAAAGCTGAACGCTGATGTGAATTCAGCCGGTCTATTCAGATGCTGTTGGGGTTGTCACCCAGCTTTTCTACATTCTTACATACCGTTATGCTATACATCCCATACGCACGTGTTCGCAAATCTACTTGTAACTGCTGGGTGACCACATATGTGGAAGCTGTAATAGTGGTCATATTGTCACCCACCTCTTCCAGAAGTAAATGTAACAAAGATACTGCTGCATATACAGTGTAACTGAATAATAGGGCTTATAGTACAGCAGCAACTTTATACTTTTGGGAACAAAACCGTTTTGCGTGAAGCAGGCAACGAAAGAACGATCACATACTCAACGTGCACAAAACAGGAAGCAAATCCTTTTTGTGGAAGTGGCTCTGATTTGCATTTTCCACAGTACTGGATGAATACGTTACCCAAAGTCAGATGCCCAAAAATCTATTGCATACAACTGCCCATCAAAAATATCAAATGGAAATCCCAGTGCAAATCTCATGTTGCTAGGTGACCCCGGGACGCACTAGGAAAAGGACAAGTGTCTTGTGCGGACCAGATGCTGTTGATGCCAGTTGGTATTGCACATTCCCTTCCCTTTTCATGTCTCATAATATTAATTTGAAACTCCTATGTTCTTGGACGCCTCCCAGCTTCACACCCTTGACCTTCCCGCATGTGAGCTGCCCTCTTGCCTGTCTGATTTCCTGTTTGGACAGTCTGTCCCTTTTTTTTTCCCCTATCGGACAAAAGAGGGGTTGAGCAGGGACCGGCAGAAGGGGAGGATTGTCCTTGCAGATCTCAGCACAGCCAGATAATATCTGATGACATGATGCTCGCGGTAGATCTCTTTGGCTAAAGGTGGAGCCACATTAGGTCAGGTTACCGTAATAATATCCGCAACATAGTTCAGGCAGAAAACTTGGATGTACTGGATTATAGAAGCCAATGATAATATTTTAAACATTTGCTTAACCGTACTGCAGTGCTTAGAGCAGATACAGAACTCAAACCTTATTTGGGGCCCCTCAAACACATTTCAAAGCCTTTCACACATTCTCTAACCTGGGTGGCACTTTCTCCTGTTTGCAATAGTACTGTCCCCAAAGTGCAAAACTATAACTACCATAATACATCCCCTAAGTACAAGAATGTAACAATCATAATACTGCCTCCTATGTATAAGAATATAACTACTATAATACTGCCCCTATGTACAAGAATATAACTACTATAATACTGCCTCCTATGTATAAGAATATAACTACTATAATACTGCCCCTATGTACAAGAATATAACTACTATAATACTGCCTCCTATGTACAGGAATATACCTACTATAATACTGCCCCTATGTACAGGAATATAACTACTATAATACTGCTCCTATGTACAAGAATATAACTATTATAATACTGCTCCTATGTACAAGAATATAACTACTATAATACTGCCTCCTATGTATAAGAATATAACTACTATAATACTGCCCCTATGTACAAGAATATAACTACTATAATACTGCCTCCTATGTATAAGAATATAACTACTATAATACTGCCCCTATGTACAAGAATATAACTACTATAATACTGCCTCCTATGTACAGGAATATACCTACTATAATACTGCCCCATATGTACATGAATATAACTACTATAATACTGCTCCTATGTACAAGAATATAACTACTATAATACTGCCTCCTATGTACAGGAATATACCTACTATAATACTGCCCCTATGTACAGGAATATAACTACTATAATACTGCTCCTATGTACAAGAATATAACTATTATAATACTGCTCCTATGTACAAGAATATAACTACTATAATACTGCCTCCTATGTATAAGAATATAACTACTATAATACTGCCCCTATGTACAAGAATATAACTACTATAATACTGCCTCCTATGTATAAGAATATAACTACTATAATACTGCCCCTATGTACAAGAATATAACTACTATAATACTGCCTCCTATGTACAGGAATATACCTACTATAATACTGCCCCATATGTACATGAATATAACTACTATAATACTGCTCCTATGTACAAGAATATAACTACTATAATACTGCCCCTATGTACAATAATATAACTACTATAATACTGCCCCTATGTACAAGAATATAACTACTATAATACTGCCCCTATGTACAATAATATAACTACTATAATACTGCCCCTATGTACAAGAATATAACTAATATAATACTGCCTTCTATGTATAAGAATATAACTACTATAATACTGCTCCTATGTACAAGAATATAACTACTATAATACTGCCTTCTATGTATAAGAATATAACTACTATAATACTGCCCCTATGTACAGGAATATACCTACTATAATACTGCCCCATATGTACATGAATATAACTACTATAATACTGCTCCTACAGGGAGTGCAGAATTATTAGGCAAGTTGTATTTTTGAGGATTAATTTTATTATTGAACAACAACCATGTTCTCAATGAACCCAAAAAACTCATTAATATCAAAGCTGAATATTTTTGGAAGTAGTTTTTAGTTTGTTTTTAGTTTTAGCTATTTTAGGGGGATATCTGTGTGTGCAGGTGACTATTACTGTACATAATTATTAGGCAACTTAACAAAAAACAAATATATACCCATTTCAATTATTTATTTTTACCAGTGAAACCAATATAACATCTCAACATTCACAAATATACATTTCTGACATTCAAAAACAAAACAAAAACAAATCAGTGACCAATATAGCCACCTTTCTTTGCAAGGACACTCAGAAGCCTGCCATCCATGGATTCTGTCAGTGTTTTGATCTGTTCACCATCAACATTGCGTGCAGCAGCAACCACAGCCTCCCAGACACTGTTCAGAGAGGTGGACTGTTTTCCCTCCTTGTAAATCTCACATTTGATGATGGACCACAGGTTCTCAATGGGGTTCAGATCAGGTGAACAAGGAGGCCATGTCATTAGATTTTCTTCTTTTATACCCTTTCTTGCCAGCCACGTTGTGGAGTACTTGGACGCGTGTGATGGAGCATTGTCCTGCATGAAAATCATGTTTTTCTTACCTTGCAGACTTCTTCCTGTACCACTGCTTGAAGAAGGTGTCTTCCAGAAACTGGCAGTAGGACTGGGAGTTGAGCTTGACTCCATCCTCAACCCAAAAAGGCCCCACAAGCTCATCTTTGATGATACCAGCCCAAACCAGTACTCCACCTCCACCTTGCTGGCGTCTGAGTCGGACTGGAGCTCTCTGCTCTTTACCAATCCAGCCATCTGGCCCATCAAGACTCACTCTCATTTCATCAGTCCATAAAACCTTAGAAAAATCAGTCTTGAGATATTTCTTGGCCCAGTCTTGACGTTTTCAGCTTGTGTGTCTTGTTCAGTGGTGGTCGTCTTTCAGCCTTTCTTACCTTGGCCATGTCTCTGAGTATTGCACACCTTGTGCTTTTGGGCACTCCAGTGATGTTGCAGCTCTGAAATATGGCCAAACTGGTGGCAAGTGGCATCTTGGCAGCTGCACGCTTGACTTTTCTCAGTTCAAGGGCAGTTATTTTGCGCCTTGGTTTTTCCACACGCTTCTTGCGACCCTGTTGACTATTTTGAATGAAACGCTTGATTGTTCGATGATCACGCTTCAGAAGCTTTGCAATTTTAAGAGTGCTGCATCCCTCTGCAAGATATCTCACTATTTTTGACTTTTCTGAGCCTGTCAAGTCCTTCTTTTGACCCATTTTGCCAAAGGAAAGGAAGTTGCCTAATAATTATGCACACCTGATATAGGGTGTTGATGTCATTAGACCACACCCCTTCTCATTACAGAGATGCACATCACCTAATATGCTTAATTGGTAGTAGGCTTTCGAGCCTATACAGCTTGGAGTAAGACAACATGCATAAAGAGGATGATGTGGTCAAAATACTCATTTGCCTAATAATTCTGCACGTAGTGTATGTACAAGAATATAACTACTATACTACTGCCCCTATGTACAATAATATAACTACTATACTACTGCCCCTATGTACAATAATATAACTACTATAATACTGCTCCTATGTACAAGAATATAACTACTATAATACTGCTCATATGTACAAGAATATATCTACTATAATACTGCTCCTATGTACAAGAATATAACTACTATAATACTGCTCCTATGTACAAGAATATAACTACTATAATACTGCTCCTATGTACAAGAATATAACTACCATAATACTGCTCCTATGTACAAGAATATAACTACTATAATACTGCCTCCTATGTACAAGAATATAACTACTATAATACTGCCCCCTATGTGCAAGAATATAACTACTATAATACTGCTCCTATGTACAAGAATATATCTACTATAATACTGCTCCTATGTACAAGAATATAACTGCTATAATACTGCTCCTATGTACAAGAATATAACTACTATAATACTGCTCCTATGTACAAGAATATAACTACTATAATACTGCCTCCTATGCACAAGAATATAACTACTATAATACTGCTCCTATGTACAAGAATATAACTACTATAATACTGCCTATGTACAAGAATATAACTACTATATTACTGCTCCTATGTACAAGAATATAACTACTATAATACTGCTCCTATGTACAAGAATATAACTACTATAATACTGCTCCTATGTACAAGAATATAACTATTATAATACTGCTCCTATGTACAAGAATATAACTACTATAATACTGCCTATGTACAAGAATATAACTACTATATTACTGCTCCTATGTACAAGAATATAACTACTATAATACTGCCTCCTATGTACAAGAATATAACTACTATAATACTGCCTACTATGTACAAGAATATAACTACTATAATACTGCTCCTATGTACAATACTATAACTACTATAATACTGCCCCCTATGTGCAAGAACATAACTAATGTAATAAAGCTCTTTTTCTGTGGACATATCACATCTTTTTCTTCACGTTCTTCTGGCTGTGACGCCGTGTCCTGACTCTGTTTTACAATAGTAATAACATTCTCGGCTGCACATTCACCAATGCTGTGTCATTGTTTTCTGCTTTTCTAAACTTATAAGGACTTGTTATGCTCAGAAGTAAATCTGGATAAACGTACTGGCCATACCAGGCGGCAATCACTTCTGAGTCACCTTACAGCCAAGAACATCCTCCTTGCACCTTAATATGCACCAGTTTTCTTCAAAGTGGTGGCAGCCATTTTCTAAACTGATCCAGTTCTGCCGTTTCGTGGCTTGCCGTTTCAGGCTCTGAGGGGCGCGCAGCTTGATGGTTACAGTCTCCCTTTTGCACTCAGCTTGGTATGTTGCAGTCTTGATGGGTACACAGCTTGACAGTTATGGTGTCTCGCACTAGGGCTACATGGTGACTTTGGCTGAGACACGTGTTGCACAACCAAAGATTGCGGTCTAGCACTGCCTAAATCGCAGGTAATGTAAGTGGGGCGTGCTGCAACCTGCAAGATACCACAACCCAAGATCCAACCCTGCAGCTCGCAACTCAACCCCATTCACCTACCTTATCTGTGATTCAGGCAGTTATTTGGTTGCACAATGTGATCAATGATCTAAAGTCATCATGTAACCTACAGGGCACTCCGCTTGGTGGTTACAAGTAAAGGCACACAAACACGATAGTTTCTGTCTCTAATAGGAGTGGATGTAGTCTGCAACCACTTGCAGGATACACAGGGCCTTCTGCACACCGGTATCAGAGTACGTTCGCTGACAGACCCAAGCACCACAGCAGATTCTCAGGGTGGTCACCTCTTGGCAGGGCTTCTTCTCTGGTTCTCTTCTGCATCAGTCCTCCTGCACAACACTATATACACTAGTGGCTTCACTACTCAAGACCTTGAGGCACCCCAAGACACCTCGCTATATTCTCCGGCTCCACCTGGTCACACAGCCTAGGTGCAATGCTCCTGCATCCACACACATGACCGGAGACCATTGTCAATCCACCGTGCCCACCATTTACAGTGCAAAGTGCGACATTAACATTTTAAGAGGCGCAGTACCTGCAAAATATTGGCAGCACACCGCATAACGTGGCAACAAGTGCCTGGTTAGCTTCACCGGCGTCAAGTGCACTATCTGGTAAGGGTTGTTATGCAGAATCCCCCCATAACTTACACCCCTATCCCCAACTATTATTTTCAGTCCTTACATGGGGTACAGGGACTTTTTGAACTTCCTCAGCTTTCGGGTCCTTGCTGCAACCTCCCTCTACGCACCCCTTATAGTTATGCACTGATTACAATGTGCAAAGATACCGCCATATACTCCCTTGCGGTCAGTCGCTGATTATGTTATAATTGTACAGCTCCAGTAAAGCGACATAAAAGCATTTTAGCATCAATTAAGATGAAGGAAAGACGCGAGGTGCAGGAAGGTTAAAGCAGAAAGTGTTATTTCAGGGGCCGCAGGGTAACGGTTAGCCTGACGCTAATGGAGACGGCAGAGAAGAGAAGTGACCCGGCCGACTCCTTCCTATCGGAGGAGCGGTTATGTGACAGCGAGGGCAGACACCGCTGCAGCGACTGTCATCTGAAAGGGGTCCTTAAAAGCAAAGTATCATTTGTGGTCCCTGACAGGACAGAGTGCCTGTGTATGAGGGATGGCGGTCTTTCTGCAGGAGCATATTTTCTTGTATCACTGAAGGTGTAATGGCCGTCATATTGGGTGTTACCCAGCTTTCCCAGAAACCGATATGTTGAACAGACGGAGCGGAATGACTTCGGTGGGTTCTTTTGCGTAGTTTAGGGAGAAATACTTGAGTTAGGGGGGCTTTTATGCATGACATTGTGTATAATCATAGCTGCAGACGTCGTCACCATGTGGTGCCAGGAGCTTAACTCTTCAGGGCTCTCGGCTTTATCCTCCATATAACAGCGCTTAGATTTCATGTATACAGAGCTGTACCGCACCGCCAGCTGTTTACATAGCAGACTACTAATCCCATCATGTTATATAACCCGGCCGATCTGAATGCAAAAAAGAAAGAGGAAAGAAGCTTAATAAATGGAGTGCAGTTCAACCCAACTACCACAAAACTGAATTCTGTGGCATATTATATGGCACAAAGTATGGACGGGGGTGTCCGAGAGGTACCTTTAGGCCTCATGCACACGACCATTCAGTTTTTTGTGGTCCGCAAACCGCAGATCCCCAAAAAAACGGAAGCCGCCTGTGTGCCTTTTGCAATTTGTAGAAATGCAAAACGGACAAGAATAGGACATGCTATATTTTTTTGCGGGGCCACGGAACGGAGCAAAGGATGCGGACAGCACACGAAGTGCTGTCCGCATCTTTTGCAGCCCCATTGAAGTGAATCGGTCCTCACCCGAGCCGCAAAAACTGCGGCTCGGATGCGGACCCGAAAAACGGTCGTGTGCATGAGGCCTTTTATAATGGGTCACAAAAAGTGCGGAGGTCAGACATCTGGACCCTTAGAGCGATGGGCCCCAGTTCCCAGCCAGAGGGTTGGCCAGACACTGCTCGGTCCCATTCATTTCTATAGGCCTCTTTCACACGTATTGAAATCCGTCAGTGTTCTGGCTCTAGAATACGCACGCATTCCTGATGATACATTAGCCGTATTGCTTCATGATTTCATCCGGATTTACATGCGTATTCTTATAGATTGTAATGTGCATATTTGGAAACAAATATGCACAAAACTCGGACATGTTGCGGATTTCAGATACTGACAGAAATTATACGGCCATGTGAATAGGTCTATTCATTAACATTAGCGACGGATTCCGGTACATAAAATTCGGCTCATATACGGATTGCAAAAACGCTCATGTGAAAGCAGCTATAGGGAGTGAACATGTGTAGCTTAAAGTGTAACTGTCATAAATATTTTATTTATATTTTTTTGTAATGTATAGCGGCGGTGATACTGACCATTTTTGTAATATACATTAATTTCTGAAATTGTACATTTCTATTAGAAAATTAGCTGTAAAGTGGCCCATTTTGAGCCTTAGCAACGCTCCTCTGTCTTCTGTTTACATAACTGTGGAGACTTGCTAAGGGCACTGTCACACTAGCGTTATTCTTTTCCGGCATAGAGTTCCGTCACAGGGGCTCAATACCGGAAAAGAACTGATCAGTTTTATCCTAATGCATTCTGAATGGAGAGAAATCCGTACAGGATGCATCAGGACGTCTTCAGTTCCGTCTTTTAGACTTTTCAGGACGGAGATAATACTGCAGCATGCTGCTGTTTTATCTCCGTCCAAAATTCCGAAACACTTGCCGGCATTTTTTCCTATTGAAATGCATTAATGCCGGATCCGGCCCCGAGTGTTCCGGCATTGCGGTCTGCGCATGCTTAGACCGCCAAAAATTAGAAAAATAAATAAATGCCGGATCGGTTTTTCCAGATGACACCGGAGAGTCAGATCCGGCATTACAATCAGGATTCTGATCCGTCTGACAAATGCCATCAGTTTGCATACGTTTTGACGGATCCGGCGGGCAGTTCCGGCTGCTGGAATCCTCTGCCGCAAGTGTGAAAGGACCCTAACACTGACAGAAGACAGAGGAGCGTTGCTAAGGCTCTATGTACCTATACATTATATATTGAATCATTCTGTGCAGTGAATTCTTATGTAAATGGTCCCTTAATAATTTCCCCCTCCCCCAGGGATTCCTGTAGTCACAACCCTAACACACGAGGGCTGAGTACAATATGTATTTTGCCGCTTTCTGTCATTGTTTTCAATTTGGAAAAAATACAGCAAGAAACCAACAATACCGAGAAAAAGCCGGACCGTGAAACATGTGCGTGAACCTTTTATGGTGTCCATGTAAGATTTTCCACCAGGCACAAAAGGCTCTTGCCTAGGGGGGGTCCTGCAGAAGTGGCAGCTGCTCCTCTGGGTCAGGGCTGCATTATAGTCTCCGGTGTGACCGACCAGAGTATAAGAAGATCCTCCAGTGGGCCCAGGGGCTGACAATTGAAACGATCATCGCTAACAAGCCTTACTAGTAACGCTCCTTAGCCATTATCTGGCGGTGTAAATGCACCGCCAATTAACCGATGAACGAGCGAAACGCTTGTTCATCAGGTTTTTGGATCTTTTTCATTCTTTGCCAGTTGCAGATTGTGCTGTGTAAACACGATCTGCTGCCGGGAAACGACGAGACAGTAAGGGAAGACGGAGCAATGGCGTTAGTGATCACTGCTCCCCATACTCCGGAGGAGATCGCTGCATGTCTGCTAGATCGTCATCAGGGACCATAAGACCCAGCAAAAGGCAACCTTAATGTGATTCCAGCTTTGATAAAGCAGTAAGTACATTTCTGGGGTGTTACAATGTATCAGAATCTGTTCCCACAGCACAAGGAGTTACTACTGGGAAAGAACGTCACCAGTAATAAGACCAGACAGGCAGATGCTTCTGCCCTGTGTCATGGATCCCCAGCTCCCGGATCAGCGGTGACCACAGGCAGCGCCCTGCAGGACACCACATGTCACAAGCCGGGATCCCTGGACCTCACTCTCTAGTGTGTACTTGTACCTGCTGCTCCTGGACTACATTAACAACACGTGTCGTAGGAGATACAAAGCGTGTGACCTTGAGGGACCATAACACCCAGCATGGCTTGAAAGCCAAAGGCAATAAAGAGAGACTTTGGTAGTTTACTGTTGCATGCGGCTAAGAATGGTAGGTAGGAAGTCCCATGTTTGATCCCATTTCATATTGATTTAGGCCTTTTTCCCACGGGCGTGTGCGCCCCGTTGTCGTATTGCGGACCGCATTTTAGGATCCGCAATACACGGGCGCTATTCCGTGGGCATTCCGCATCACGGATGCGGACCCATTCACTTTGAGGGGTCCGCAAATCCGGAGATGCGGAATGGTGCAGAACGGAACCACGGAACGGAACCCTACGGAAGCACTACAGAGTGCTTCCGTGGGGTTTCGTCCCGTACTTCCGTCCCGCAAAAAGATAGAACATGTCCTATCTTTTTGCGGAATGGCCGGATTGCGGACCCATTCAAGTGAATGGGTCCGCGATCCGCTGCAGCTGCCCCACGGACTGTGCTCTTACATTGTGGCCCGCTCTGTGACTATCCCGTTCATGGGGCTTGCAGAAATCCATGTGTTTTCCGGTAAAGCATCCCCTATTCAGATGAATGAAGCTGATTTTCAGTGACAGAAATTTCTGCTACAAATCAAATTTATACAATCACAGAAAATAACGCACTATAATAATAGACGCAAGCATAACGTATGGACTAAGCCCTCACTCTACTGATAAAATCTGAGACACTTGGTCAATACATTTTGATCAAAACACATCTAAGCCCACCTACCAAGCGACAAGGTGGTCTCAGTTCAGGCGGGTCCTACGCTAAACCCCCCTATGCCGTTATGCATCTATGTTTCAGGAGCGCAGACCCCGCACATACAGCGTGTTGCTCCTAGTGACCTCCATGTGCACCTATATGTACCACCTTAATCAAGGTCGCCTATTAGATAGGTGGGGCAAAAGTGCACATGAATACTACTCCCAAGATAGGAGCGTATCCTTCAAGACAAGTTAAACAATTTTTTTTCCGTGATTTGTTTAGCTTGTCTTGAAGGAGTGGCACCTTCATTTGTGAATACGCTCCTATCTTGGGAGTAGTATTCATGTGCACTTTTGCCCCACCTATCTAATAGGCGACCTTGATTAAGGTGGTACATATAGGTGCACATGGAGGTCACTAGGAGCAACACGCTGTATGTGCGGGGTCTGCGCTCCTGAACATAGATGCATAACGGCATAGGGGGGTTTAGCGCAGGACCCGCCTGAACTGAGACCACCTTGTCGCTTGGTAGGTGGGCTTAGATGTGTTTTCAAAATGTATTGACCAAGTGTCTCAGATTTTATCAGTAGAGTGAGGGCTTAGTCCATACGTTATGCTTGCGTCTATTATTATAGTGCGTTATTTTCTGTGACTGTATAAATGTAGCCATGTACATCCGCAACATTTATTATCATATCGTGCAGGATGTTTTATAAAAAAAATTCCCGTAACCCAGTTTGTCAGCTTAAAGGGATTGTCCACTTCCAGTAAGGACATTGTCTCAGGTCTGTTAGGCTCCATTCAGACGTCCGCACTTTGGGTCCGGATCCGTTCCGCAATTATGCGAACCCATTCATTTTCAATAGGGACGGAAAAGATGCGGGCAGCACACAGTGTGCTGTCCGCATCCACATTTCCGGTCCGTGGCCCTGAACTTCCGCAGCTGCGGACAGGAATAGCCATTTCTATTGGGGTGCCGGCCCGGTGTTTTGCGGATGTGTCAATGGACCCTTAAAGTGAATGTCCTATATTTAGCACTCTTTCTATATCTTTAAGGAGGTCAAAGCTCTGCTTTTTCGGAAAAAAAATCTTAATCATAAAATTGTGTTTAAATGCTGCCACCACTAGGGGGAGCTTAGGAACCTGCTGCGTACAAGTTACATAAAAGCAAGGTCCGGAGCTCTCCCTGCGGACGGCTGCTGGTAGACAGAGTTTTATCCAGTGGATTTTAAGCTTGGTGTCACAAAAGTGATGCACCTACCAGTTTGACATCCCATGTTGGACATTCACTTAATGGAACTGCTGGAAGATGAGACCCAGATCCATGTTTTGTGCAATGATCTGTTCCTGTAACCCCCCCAAAGATAATATTTGAAAGGAAGAAACGGAAAAGTAGACAATCCCTTTAATAATAATTCTGCATTTTGCTTGACTATAGAAGTGCTGGCGGCTTCTCCCAGCCGCCGTCTCACTGTCGGGGAGACCTGCCCCAAGAAAAAGGATTGATCCCGGGCAGAGACCCCACTGTAAATCCACTTTTTGTGAGAAATGTATATTTTCAGGATTTGAATCCGCGTTTCCAGCAGATTTTGGCGTTCCTGCATTTACACACAGTGGCGGCCATGAACACGGCTTACATCCATGGATACATCTCCATGGGTTTTGTAACTTGTGTACAAACTTTCATCCCTCTGA
Source organism: Bufo gargarizans (assembly GCF_014858855.1). Classification (NCBI taxonomy): domain Eukaryota; kingdom Metazoa; phylum Chordata; class Amphibia; order Anura; family Bufonidae; genus Bufo; species Bufo gargarizans. The sequence continues at coordinate 475,321,595 of NC_058081.1, read as the reverse complement.
GTCGGGGGAATTGTGAGCAGCGTTTCCTCTTCACAGCATCGACTGACATGTTCTATTTTTACGTATTTCAATCCTGAGTCCACATCTTGAGGACGGCGAGGTTCTGCTACATATTCCAGGCACTTGGGGATTTCCTGAAGGAATAGAGATGCCCATCTGAAGCCATCAGACGCTGGAAAGTCCAATTCTGATAATGTACGTCTCAGGGGGACATTTACTGCATAAAGCCTCCTTCACACGTCAGTGTTTGGTCAGTGATTTCCATCAGCGATTGTGAGCCAAAACCAGGGCATGAGCGGATCTGTCCCTTATACCTTATGTCCGTGGAGGCTCCAGTCCTGGTTTTGGCTCACGATTAGTGTTGAGCAAACTTGTGTTTTAAGTTCGGCGTCCAAAGTTCAGATTATCGAATAATCCCGTTATGGATTCTGCTACCACGGACCATAACGGAATTCTATGACGGCATGCACATAGACATGTATTAGAATTGAGCAAAACGGAATGCCTCTTAAGGCTAAATGCACACGGTCAGGATTCATGTGCAGAGAATCCGCACTGAAATCCGCAGGTGTTCGCAGGCAAATCTGTGCGGTCAATCTGGTGTGGATTTTCCTAAGTGAATGAAGAAAATCCGGTCAGGAAAAATAAAATAAATTGACATGCTGCGGATTTAAAAAAAAATCCACATCGTATGCATTGAGAATGTCAAATTGTACACGCAATGTACACGCAAATCCGCACGCAATCCTGATCGTGTGCATTTAGCCTAAAGGTTTCTGTTTTGCATTCCGTCCTAGAACTCTGTTATATTCCTTTATAACGGTGCCCTATAACAGATTTTATAACGCGAATGCGAACCCGCCCTAAGTTGTTGTAACGGAACGACCCCTCGAAGTTTAGGCAGTTTTTCTTATGGATACAATTGCATCAAGGATTTGGTCTGTAGGGTTTTCAGACTCAGGCATTTTCCTGGAAGATGATGCAGAGGAGTGTTTTGTCGAGGTGGGTGACCAACGTCAGCTCTGCATATCCTTCAAAATGGCTGAACTTCCTGGGATGTTCCCAGTACCTACCAAAAGTGGTCCAAAGAAGACCAACCGGTGAAGCCCAGGACTCAATGAGGTGAGACCGATCTAGGGAGGCCGCACCTCACAACTTGGAGGATCTGCTGTGAACGCCTTGGTGCCACATACCGCAGGACGCACGGGGACCTACTCAATATATGGCAGGGGTTTTAATGTTATGGCAGAGGGGTGCACATGAATTGCTGATTCTTTATGTGTCTCCAATGTCTCCTGTTCCTCAGCCTGACCTCCGCTGCTCCCGGCCGGGTTTATTTATTAGAGGCAGGAATGTCTCTGTGGACATGAAATCACCAGCGATGAGAGAGCGATTGTCCGCCGGCCAGGACTCGCTGTTCTCTGCCTTTTGTTTGGGGAGATATTTCCACATCCAGGGTTGATCAATCTCCAGGACCAGTTTATTCTCCATTTTCGTAGAAACCTTTGGACACAGACTGAGACTTTTCTTCTTCTTATACTCGCACTGCCTGTGCTGGGGTGTAAGCTATAAGAGCCTGAGGGGCACCCAAAAGACCCTCCACCACATCAGAAGACATCAGTATTAGTAATGGCCTGTTACATATATTATTTTTTTTTGATCCCTGGAGATTCTAAAGCTCTGGCTCTATGAAGCGTCTGGACCCCAGTGCAAAATTTGCAACAGGCTCCTCACCTATGGCGGCCATAAGACTTGTATCTTAGCTATGAACAGACCCTAAGGCCTCATGCACACGACCGTATCCGCTTTGCGTTTTTTTTCCGTGAAATACGAGTGCACGCTGCCATTACTTTTGTAACTCCTGTAGAAATGTCCTATCCTGATCTGCAAAAATTTTTTTGCAGTTTTTTGCAGGTCCGTGTATCGGACATACGTATGTGGACAGGACCTGGTAGGCTGTCCACATGTTTTGCTGCCCCATTGAAATAAATGGGTCTGCATTCAAATGCGGATCAGATGTGGAGCAAACATAGGGTCGTGTGCATGAGGCCTTAAAGGGGTTATCTGAGACTAAAAACTGCTCCCCCATATGCCGGGCCCCTCACACTAATTCTGCTTACCTGGCTCCCCGCACTGTCGCAGCTGCTTCTCCCCGTGCGCGGATAAAAACATCCGGTGTCGGGGGGGAGCAGCGAATGGCAGGCGGTGACATGGATGAGCCTCCCTGGGGCCATTTTTTCTATTGTGTTGTCTGGTGAGAGTTGTCAGTCTTTACTGAAGTTGTTTCATTTTATTCACAAATGAAGAACACCGGTCTAACGCTGGTTCTAGATGCGACTGGGGATATCGCTGTAAGGTTTGCGATATATTAGGCAGCAAAAGAGGTTAAATGGTCATTTATTCAATGTCTGTATTAACATCTAAAACGCCCTGGATTATCGGCGGCACGAGCGCACGCTTTGCTTTAAAAGGTAATATTTTGCTTAAGAAAAAAAAAATCATGTCTGTTGTGCAGTCAGAGGAATAATTAACTGGAGTCCTGTCTTCCAAATAATCTGCGCCGCCGCCACAGATTAAGCTGCAAGGCTTAACCCTCTCCTTTCCACAACAGCCGCACAGCTCATATTCAGTGCATTAAACGCGTCAGCCCAGAATGAAAGGAAACAAGCGCCACCTAGTGGTCGGGAAAATAGTGACAAGAACAACAACACACCCAACATACACAAATAAAAGGGCCCTTTCCATCCAGTCATAAAGCGCCCTCCTTATCACAGAGCATGTCTCTTTAACAATCCACCGGTCATTGTGAGCTATGAAATTTACACCCGCTATCTAATAGACAGTAGGGAGGTGCCTTTAAGGTGGCATCGGGGGCCCCTGTGGAGCTGCACAGGTTGCAGAAATCTTCTGTCTGCCCCTGAGATTATTTATATAGGTGCTGTCTATGCCCCGTGCAGTTAGCACCTACGGGTGAAACAAAATGTGAATATCGTGCAAAAGTCCATTTATTTCAGTAATGCAGCTTAAAATTAGAATTTTGTGAAAAGGTTCAATATTCTCGGCTCAAAGTGTCGCACTCTAGTCAGCTAATTAATCCGTACCCCCTGAGCAAAGGGGACCTGAGATTGAGACTTTGGGGTTCCAGAAGCTGTAAGCCATAATCATCCAAATTATAACAAGTAAAGGCTTGAGATATCTCACTTTGCCTGTAATGAGTCTCATATGTTAGTTTCACCTTTTAAGTTGCATTACTGAAATAAATGACTTTGCACAATATTCGAGTTTCACCTGTATATAAATGTTTTGCACCTGGAGCAGGTCGGATCTGGGACCCTGAGGTGCTTTATTACTCCTTCTGCCTTCCCCTGTGCTCGGTGCATAGCGCTCAGTAAGCACTACGCAGTGAATCCAGGCAGCGGCTATGCCGGGTGCCTCGGGGACAAGAGAGCTGTAGGGTCTTAGTAGACCCTGATCAGCGCTGCCTGTGTACAATGGCCGAAAAAAAAAAGTCACTGTCCTGGTGGTCAGGAAAATAGTAACAAGGACAACAACACACAAAACATACATATCCTTTAATGACCTCTTGGGTGGCATATTATGTGCCAAAAATAAGTAAAAAAAAAAAATATATATAATAATAAATAAAAGAAAAAGAAAAAATGAAAAAAAAAAATCCAAAACGCCATCCGAAACAGGCAAAACTAGACAAACGTCGGATGCGGATCGTGGACCCCATTCAAGAGAATGGGTCCGTGATCCGCATGCGGCAGCCCCACGGTTGGTGCCCGTGCATTGCGGACCACAATTTGCGGTCCTTAGCACAGGCCCGGCCAGCAAACGGTCGTGTGCATGAGCCCTGTCCTTCCATCAACTATAATGTATCTGCCCTTGAAGAGAAACATTGTCTATTCCCCTAGTAACAGTCAAGAAAGGTTTTGTATAGAAAAGAAGGATACATTGAAATGTATCGATGGTATAAAGTTGATACATATTTTAAAGGCACAGTGACGCCATTACATAACCTGTACTGCAGGTAGCACCACCAGCAGCCTGTACAGTCCAGATTTACTGTTGTATCTACAGTCGCTGGTATTTCCCGCACACGGGACAATAACCTATGAGAACCGGCACCAGGCAGCGCCATTCTTGGTTCTTCACTGAGACTTATCTGGTTTCGGACCGGTCCAAGGATGTTGTAATAAGTGCCTGGAATGAGGAGACCGGACCCCACCCCAGTCCGTTACTGGTGGCCCTCACTCCCCTTGGCACCTAGCACAGTCTTGGCATCACAATCAGATTACAGGTCTGAATACTTATGTCAATGCAAGGTTTAAATTTTTTCTTTTCAATAAATTAGCAAAAATTTCAAACATTCTGTTCCAGGGGCGGACTGGGAACGTAAAGCCTCTTTCACACGAACGATACGGATTGTGCCAGGATGCGTTCAGCGAAGCTCGCATCATTTCACAAGTAATTTCAGTTTTGCGTTCAGTGTTTCAGTTCTTTTCCGCGCGGGTGCAATCAGTTTTGATGTGTTTTTCACGCACGTGAAAAAAAATAATAAAGAAAAACAATCTCCATCTCCTGGCAACCATCAGTGAAAAACGCATTGCACCCAGATTGCATGCAGGTTACATCCGGATGCGATGCGTTTTTCACTGAAGCCCCATTCACTTCTGTGGGTCCAGGGCTGCGTGAAAAACGCAAAATATAGAACGTGCCGCGATTCTCACGCAACGCAGAACTGATGCGTGAACTAAAACGCTCATGTACACAGACCCATTGAAACTAATGGGTCAGGACTCAACGTGGGTGCTATGCGTTCACGTCAAGCATCGCACCCGCGCAGAAAACTCACTCGTGTGAATGAGGCCTAAAGTGGTCATGGAAAAAAAAAACTGTGGCCCAATGTTGTAGGTGGGTCCAAATTGACAGAAGGCTGGGCATTGGCCAACTGGGAAATTTCCCTGTAGGGTCTATGGCCAGTCCTCCTATTCTGTTTTCACTTTCTCATTATGGAGAATTGAGTGCAGAATGATGGCGAAAACTGGATTTATTTTAGCACAAGGCGGAAACATAACAAAATGTGAAAACAGCGAAAGGATCTGAAAACTTTCAGAATGCGTTGTAAAAAGACACCAGTATTAATAAGTGGCACATGGTAGGTGGGGACCCTGTTAGGGAGAGTTCACATCACCGTTATTTTTCCGTTCTTCTGATTCCTCAGTACGGTACTTTTTTTCTGTTTTAAAAAAACAGATGTCAGATGGAAATGGAGAAAAACGGATGCCAAATGTGCATAACTAAGACACTGGTTCAGTTTTTTTTATTATTTATTTTTCTGTTCTTCTGACAGATTAGAAGAATGGAAAAATAATGGTGATATGAACTCTCCCTTACTGATTTTGCATTGGGGCCCACAGCTTTAAAGGGGTATTCCCATCACAGACAATGGGGGAATATCACTAGGATATGCCCCCATTGTCTGATAGGTGCGGGTCCCTCACTTCTGGGACCCGCACCTATGCCGAGAACGAAGCGGGGAAGGTGGCGGAGGACGCACTGTGCATGTGCAGCCACCCTCCATTCATTTGTATTGGGCTGCCCAAAATAGCCGAGCGCTGGCTCAGCTATTTCCGTCGCCCCCATAGAAATGAATGAGAGCGGTGGCCGCATCAAGCACGGTGCGCTCCCATTCACTTGTATGGGGAGAGCGCTTGGCGGTGGCCAGACCCCTGGAAACCCGGGATCCTCCAGCCACCACTCTCCACGCTCTGCTCTCGGTGTAAGTGCGGGTCCCAGAGGTGGGACCCGCACCTATGAGACAATGGGAGGATATCCTAGCGATATATGCCCCCATTGTCTGTGATGGGAATACCCCTTTAAGCTCCACTTCTGCCTTAACCCCATAAGGAGCTGCGCCGTACATGGTGGACGTGACTTAAGGACCAGCGCCGGGCTGATCGGGCGGGTAGAGGAGCTGCACCCACCCGATCAGCGGCATTCGTCCGGCAGTCACTGATAGCTGGACCCCTGCTGTATGCGCCGGCATCAGTGAAAACACTGATGCCGGCGCATTAACCCTTGATGTGCCGTGGTCAACGCTGAGGGAGGGAGCTGCCATCGGGTCCCCGTGCTGTTGTGACGGGGACCCGATGGCAGGAAAGGCAGCCCGTTGCCTTCCCTGACAGCCTGTGAGATCCAAGTTTAAAAAATAAAGTTTTACAAAAAAATTAAACGTTTCAAGTGAAAAAAAAAGCGTCCTTTTCCCAAAATAAAGTAAAAAAAAAAAGAAATTGTAAAAAAAATATGGGAAAAACAGAAAACTAGACATATTAGGTATCGCCGCATCCATATCGACCACCTGTATAAAAATATCACATGACCTAACCCCTCAGGTGAACACCGTCAAAAAATAAAAATAAAAACTGTGCTAAAAAACCTTTTTTTTTCACCTTACATCACTAAAAGTGCAACACCAAGCGATCAAAAAGGCGGACCGCAAAAAACTATAAAAGCCATACGTTCGTGTGAATTAGGCCTAAGGTGAAAAATGGCAGGGTCCTTAAGGGGTTAAGGGCCCTTTACACTGCCTGATGTTTAGGCAGATTAAGGCTTCTTGCAGACGACCGTATGGCTTTTTCAGTATTTTGCGGTCCGCAAAAAAACGATCTGCAAAAAATACGTATGACGACCGCGTGCTTTCAGTTTTTTTGCGGAACAGAACAGCTGGCCCCTGATAGAACAGTACTATGCTTGTCCGTTATGCGGACAATAAGGGTCTATTCACACGTCCGTGTGTGTTTTACAGATCCGTGGATCCGCAAAACACGGACACCGGCAATGTGCGTTCCGCATTTTGCGGACCGCACATCGCCGGCTCCTAATAGAAAATGCCTATTCTTGTCCGCAATTGCGGACAAGAATAGGACATGTTCTATTTTTTTTCCGGAACGGAATTGCGGACCCGGAAGTGCGGATCCGCAATTCTGGATCCGGGCAGCACATCGTGCTGCCCCATAGAAATGAATAGGTCTGCAATTCCGTTACGCAAAATGCGGAACGAAATTGCGGACGTGTGAATGGAGCCTAATAGGACATGTTCTGTCTTTGAACAGAACAGAAAAACGGAAATACGGAAACAGAAGGCATACGGAGTACCTTCTGTTTTTTTTGCGGATCCATTGAAATGAATGGGTCCATATACGGAACAAAAAAATAACAGAATGGAAAAATAACGGTCGTGTGCAAGAGGCCTAACGCTAAGGAGTATTCGTAGGAACGCTTGTTAGTGATTATCTGCCGGTATAGAGGTAACGCCAATTACCCAATGAATGAGCAAAACGAAATCTCGTTTGTGCAGTCATCTGAACCAGCGTTTCTGGGCAGCAGATTGTGGTGTCTGAACAGCCTCTGTTGCCGGCAAACAATAGGGACGAGCGATGGCATTAGCGATTACTGTGGAGGGGATTGCTGCTTGTCTCCTACACTGACGAGAAGACGATCGTGGGATAAAATGTTACCTTCTCGCAATCACTTCTTACATCTGGACGTGTAAAGGGGCAATGTAAAAAGGGGCAATGTGTAAATTAGACAATGAAATGGGCTCTAATTGGGCCCCCAAACCCACATCTTCTCCAGTCACTTGACTCTGCTTGTTCGCCGAGTCCTGACACTACATCGTATCTCAAGGACTTTCAAGTTGCAGCTCCCTAAAGACCTGGGAGCTGTGTGTAAAGAGCCCAGGACACTGCATTATGAGGTCTTTCTACATAGAGATGTTTGTACAGATGTAGCAGAGTTCATCCTGTGATAAGATACTGTAAGTTTACCACCAATGGAAGCCCACCAGTAACACACTGTGGTACCGCCACAAGGGGTGTATCACATCTCTATATACATAGTACATGCAGGTGTGCGGCCCTGGAGGTGACGTCTCTGTGGACCTCATGAATTTTAACCCTGGAGCAGATAAACCTGTCTACATGTCTGATTTCTGAGAAGCGTTCTCCACACGAGATGATGTTATGGGGTCACTGAGTTCTCTTCTCTGCGGGGGAAGATTCCAAACCAAAAAAAGCATTTTCCTATCTGTAACTTATCACTCACAAGGCAAACGACCTGATACTTGTGTTTGTCTAAGAAATGTATTGATCTGAACTTCAACTTCTCTCAGATCCTGACTCTTGCAGTTTGTGTTGTTCTGCCATCTGATACATTGTAACAAGACCCTCAGAGACAGGGGCTCCTATATAAAAGCTAACCTGGGGCCCTGCACCAGGGGCGTAACTACCATAGCGGCAGACCATGCGACTGCTATGGGGCTCAGGGCAAGAGGGGGCACAGTCTTAGTTGGGATCATCTCCTCTTCTACTGGAGGTGAAAACTTGGTCAGGACTCTACCCGCTAAAGGAACAATATGTTGCAAATGAGGCCGAAAAGAATTGTCCCAAGGGTCACTGAAAAGGGTTTAGGCAGAAACGCTTCTGTCCTGTGTGGGGCCTGGTTTGATCCTTGTATGGGGCCCTTACTTCTCTATGTACGCCACTGTACACAGGTCCCCTCTCACAGTATATACGCAGCTCCTCTGTTCACAGACTCAGTATATACAGTCCGGTCCATCGGTCCATAAATATTGGGACATTGACACAATTCTAACATTTTTGGCTCTATACACCACCACAATGGATTTGAAATGAAACAAACAAGATGTGCTTTACCTGCAGACTGTCAGCTGTAATTTGAGGGTATTTACATCCAAATCAGGTGATCGGTGCAGGAATTACAGCAGTTTGCATCTGTGCCTCCCACTTGTTAAGGGACCAAAAGTAATGGGACAGAATAATCATCATAAATCAAACTTTCACTTTTTAATACTTGGTTGCAAATCCTTTTCAGTCAATTACAGCCTGAAGTCTGGAACGCATAGACATCACCAGACGCTGGTCTCATCCCTGGTGATGCTCTGCCCGGCCTCTACTGCAACTGTCTTCAGTTCCTGCTTGTTCTTGGGACATTTTCCCTTCAGTTTTGTCTTCAGCAAGTGAAATGCTCAATCGGATTCAGGTCCGGTGATTGACTCGGCCATTGCATAACATTCCACTTCTTTCCACTCTTTGGTTGCTTTTGCAGTATGCTTTAGGTCATTGTCCATCTGCAGTGTGAAGCGCCGTCCAATGAGTTCTGAAGCATTTGGCTGAATATGAGCAGATAATATTGCCCGAAACACTTCAGAATTCATCCTGCTGCTTTTGTCAGCAGTCACATCATCAATAAATACAAGAGAAGCAGTTCCATTGGCAGCCATACATGCCCACGCCATGACACTACCACCACCATGCTTCACTGATGAGGTGGTATGCTTAGGACCATGAGCAGTTCCTTTCCTTCTCCATACTCTTCTCTTCCCATCACTCTGGTACAAGTTGATCTTGGTCTCATCTGTCCATAGGATGTTGTTCCAGAACTGTGAAGGCTTTTTTAGATGTCGTTTGGCAAACTCTAATCTGGCCTTCCTGTTTTTGAGGCTCACCAATGGTTTCCATCTTGTGGTGAACCCTCTGTATTCACTCTGGTGAAGTCTTCTCCTGATTGTTGACTTTGACACACATCCACCTACCTCCTGGAGAGCGTTCTAGATCTGGCCAACTGTTGTGAAGGGCGTTTTCTTCACCAGGGAAAGAGTTCTTCGCTCATCCACCACAGTTGTTTTCCGTGGTCTTCCAGGTCTTTTGGTGTTGCTGAGCTCACCGGTGCGTTCCTTCTTTTTAAGAATGTTCCAAACAGTTGTTTTGGCCGCGCCTAATGTTTTTGCTATCTCTCTGATGGGTTTGTTGTGTTTTTTCAGCCTAATGATGGCTTCACTGATAGTGACCGCTCTTTGGATCTCATCTTGAGAGTTGACAGCAACAGATTCCAAATGCAGATAGCAGACTGGAAATGACCTCTGGACCTTTTATCTGCTCATTGTAATTGGGATAATGAGGGGATAACACACACCGGCCATGGAACAGCTGAGGAGCCAATTGTCCCATTACTTTTGGTCCCTTAACAAGTGGGAGGCACAGATGCAAACTGCTGTAATTCCTGCACCGTTCACCTGATTTGGATGTAAATGCCCTCAAATTACAGCTGACAGTCTGCAGGTAAAGCTGACAGTCTGCAGGTAAAGCTGACAGTCTGCAGGTAAAGCACATCTTGTCCGTTTCATTTCGAATCCATTGTGGTGGTGTATAGAGCCAAAAATGTTAGAATTGTGTCCATGTCCCAATATTTATGGACCTGACTGTACATATTTTCCCACTCACAGTATATATACAGCTTATTTACTTACAATATATACACAGCTCCCCTCTTATAGCATATACATATCTGCTTGAGAAACCCATGTATGTTTATGGGACGTGTGTTACACAGTATATATTCCGATAGATATGTATATACTATGAAGTTCTCTTCACAGTACTTCTCTCTGCTCCATGGACTGGCACTGGCTGTTGCTGGGCTGGCATTGGCTGTTGCTGGGCTGGCACTGGCTGTTGCTGGGCTGGCACTGGCTGTTGCTGGGCTGGCACTGGCTGTTGCTGGGCTGGCACTGGCTGTTGCTGGGCTGGCAGAGGTCACTCTCACAAGGCCTTTCACACTCCAGCACTGGTGAGTGCCCAGCAGCAGCTCTTGACTCTCTGATATGGGTTCTCAGCTGCTTGGTCTGGCTAAGCACAGGGCTGCTCGCTTCACTACATTTCAGCCCAGCGCACAAGGGAGCCATGGGCTACAGGTTTAATGTGCGTCTGGTTGCTCATTTGGAGCTCCCAGCAGTGAGGCCATGAAGTGCCTGCTACAGGTTCGGGGCAATGCAGTATGCTTGAAATTCGCGACCCAGGCCCCGGGTCTACTACATGCCTAGCGACACCCCTGGTATGAATGCATTTATCTGTGTGTATGTGCACATATTAGCGCTCGCCTATATATGACAGTGTTTGTGTTGTAACAATGTATGTGGAAAAGTGCTGGAAGCGGTGTATATATATATTTCACGCAGAGTCCTCATCGGGTTGAGATAAAAAGAAGCCAGAAAGCAGAATTTGTTTCAGCAAAGGGCAGTTTGCTGGAGTTGTCTCGTTCAGACTTTGTTGTGGGCTGGATTTTTTTTGGAAGCTATAAAAATATAGGCAATAAAGTAGATTCATATTTGAAAGTGTATCTGTCACCAGACTTGTCTGACCTATTTAAGGCAAATAAATAGAACATGTGCTGGTCTTGTCTGTTTTGCCATCAAGAATAGGCATTTTTACAATGGGGCCTTCAAAGAGTCACTGGGATCCTTACTGGGGAATAAGTAGAGGGCAGGGGCGTAACTACCATAGCGGCAGACCAATGCGACTGCTATGGGGCCCAGGGCAAGAGGGGGGCCCAGTCTTAGTTGGGATCATCTCCTCTTCAACTGGGGGTGAAAACTTGGTCAGGACTCTCTGTCAGGCCTCTTTCCCAAGGGCGTGTGCGCCCCGTGGTCGTGCTGCGGCCCGCAAAATGAGTGCCGCAATGCACGAGCACAGTCCATGGGGCAGCCGCAGCGGATCGCGGACCCATTCACTTGAATGGGTCCGCAAGTCAGCCGTTCTGCAATAAGAGCTATCTTTTAGCGGAACGGAAGTACGGGGCGAAACCCCACGGAAGCACTCCGTAGTGCTTCCGTGGGGTTCCGTTCCGTGCTTCCATTCCGCATCTCCGGATTTGCGGACCCATTCAAGTGAATGGTTCTGCATCCGTGATGCGGAATGCCCACAGAACGGACCCCCGTGTAATGCGCATCTGCAAATGCAGTCCGCAAAATGGCAACGAGGCGCACACGCCCGTGGGAAAGAGGCCTTAAAGGAACAACTTTTAGCAAATGAAGCAGTGGAAAAATGGCCCAAGGGTCATTGAAAAGGGTTTAGGCAGAAACCCTTCTGTCCTGTGTGGGGGGCCTGGTTTGATCCTTACTATGGGGCCCTTACTTCTCTATGTACGCCACTGCCCTGCACCTCACTGGCTATTGTGTAGGATTGATTTGCGTAGTGTTGTGTGTGTCCTGCCTGTCTATGGTGCAATTACTTTTATGAGAGGCTATGTGCCCACTTATGACTGCTACCCTCAGAACAGCAGCATTGCTCCACAGTACAGTAACTGAGTTGTCTAGGATTAGCCAAAAATGTCTGTTTCTTCCAAAATTAGCACCACCCCTGTCCACAGGTTGTGTGCGGTATTGCAAATTAGCTCCATTCACTTCAATTGAGCTGAGCTGTAATACCACACACAACCTGTGCAAAGGTGTGGCGCTGTTTCTGGAAGTAGGCTGCCATGTTTTATAATCCTGGAAACCCCTAAAGATTTTAACGTGAAGCCTCCAATGATGGGGCACGCCGCACAGATATATTCATATCTGCAAGCGGTGTCGATGGGTTATCAATAGTACTGCAATGTCTGGTTTGGACAATCTGTTTGTTACAAGGGTATATCCGAAAATAAGCTGATCAGTGGGTGTCCTGCTGCTGGGACCACCAGCAAGGGAAGCCTAGCACCAAGGGTTCTGTTCCTTGCAACGCCATCACCAGGGGCGTACATAGAAATCACTGGGCTCCATAGCAAGAATCTGAATTTTTTTCATCACTTCTCTTACCCCCAAAAATGTCATAAAATGTGATCAAAAAGTAACACACACTCCAAAATGGTATCAACAAAAACTACAATTCACCCCGCAAACAATGAGCCCCCACACAGCTCAGTAGATAGAACTATAAAAAAAATAGTTTTGGGGGTCAGAATTTGGTGATGTAAAAAAGTAAATAAAACATATTTTTTTTAGTTTTTATTTATTTTTACACTATTTAGACATAAAAAAAACCTACCGTACATATGTGGTATCATTGTGATCGTACTGACCCAGGTCAGTTTTTCCACAAAGGGAATGCCATAGAAACAAAACCCATAAAACTGAATTTCTTTGCCCGCTTCACACTACATTGTATGCATTCTCCCGCAAAAAATAAGCCCTCATACATCTATGTGAAGGGAAAAATAAAAAAGTTATGGCTCAAGGAAGATGGGGAAGAAAAAAGAAAATGCAAAAACCTCTGGTATCCTAAGGGTTAAAGGGGCTATCTAACCCCTATTATGCCCCCCAAAATGCCCAGGCACCGCATACAAATAATACTTATGCCCAATGGGGGGGGTGTAGCCAATAGCAGGCAGCGTCATAAATTAGCCTCCCTACCGTCACCCGCGATGCTAGGGAGGCTCATTCCCATCGTGGCCTGCTATTAACTTCCCTCCATGTCGCTGGATGTTTTCATCTGCGTAACCGGAGGGAGGCAGTGGCGGCTGTGCGGGCATCAGGAGCAATGCGGGGAATGAGGTAAGTGGGATGCCCGGCACTTGGCATTTTGGGGGGCCTTATAGGGGTTGGATAACCCCTTGCTGCACTCACTAGCTGTCAGCTGATTACTGTCTTGAGGGCAGCAGATGGCGGGCAGCAGGTGTGCGCAGAGAAGATAACTGCCACGCCGGGTGCGCGCCCCTGTGTGCCTGCGCTGCTCCTGCTGCCTGATACACTGGCCAATCAGCAGTAGGATCTATGAGCCCGCAGCCCATATCACGGAGGTCGGCCGGGGGGGGAGCAGGGCCAATGGTTGGAGTTGGCGGAGGGAGAACATAAGTGGGCGGGCCGCGGGCCGCCTCAATGCCCACATGACTACTGTCTTGTGCGGAGTAGGGGGAGAGGCCTTTCATGTGCACCGGGCCCCCCCCTGTGCCGTGGGCCCCATAGCAACGGCGTGGTCTCTCTATATTGGAGAAATGAAGCATTACATGGTGCCCATTGAAATCAATGGTTTGTGTGATGCACAGAAGTGCGGGGTCCTCCAGAGAGAGAGGTTTTCTAAACCAGTCTCTATTATTTCGCTTCCACGGGGACTGTCACCCGCCTTTGCCGGTGTGTGACGAGACAGCATTGCCATTCAGGAATCTGGAAAAGCTGGGTGACGAGTCCCGTCAGAGGCGAGATGACACTGCACAGTCACATAGCTACGGAACCACCATTAGAAAGGGTTAAACATCAGATTCCGGGAGGACAGGATAATTGGGGTAGTCCTGGTAATCCGGATAAAGCTGGAAGCAGAAATATCCTTTCTAAAAACACACAAAGTGGAATATTGTGCGGGGATTACACCCGCGATTCATGGGCTGATCCTGTTACATCACATCGTGTACATGGATTGTGCGCGCTAAGAGCGGTAATGTCCTGATATAAAACGCTTTGCTGGTAATGAAGCCGCCACAGTCACTTCCTGCGGGAAGTCGATCGCCTTAGGTAGGGAACGTGATGTGGACTAATAGAGAACATGCTGCCTGTGCCCAGAGCGGAGGACGACATCCCCAGATGAACTATGCCCGGAGATACCGCGCGAGGAGGGCACCGCCAGCCAAAATGAGCAATTGGGTCCAGTAGTCTCCTGCAAACTAAGTGCGGCCACTGATGGGCACAGCTGGGAGTCCACAGGAACAGTGTCATCCTGGTGGCACCAGAACGAAGGCGCTGCCTACCACCTTACTTAGGCCTCTTGCACACAAACGTTTTTTTTTTCCGTTTACTTTCGTTTTTTTGCCTTCCGTATATGGAACCATTCAATGGATCCACAAAAAAACGGAAGGTACTCTGTATGACTTCCGTATTTCCGTTCAAAGATAGAACATGTCCTATTACTGTCTGCATTACGGACAAGGATAGGACTGTTCTATTAGGGGCCAGCTGTTCCGTTCCGCAAAAAACTGAATGCACACGGACGTCATCCGTATTTTTTGCGGATCTGTTTTGTGCGGACCGCAAAATACTAAAAAAGCCATACGGTCGTGTGCAAGAGGCCTTACTGAAATTCTCAAATAGGGCCTCTGGAGGATCTCCTGGAGGTCCCCTTTATGCTAGCAGATGTTCACAGGGGTAGACGCTATGATGGGGGTGGTGGTGCACCTTCATGGTCACTGGATTCCCCAACCTCCCCCTTCCTTGGATCATCCGCAACACCGCCCATGATGTGTCCTATATCGACCTACTACTACCCCAACCTCCCTCTCATTGTGTACAAAGAACGGCCAAACAGCTTCGCGCCCCCCCCCCCCAGTTTTAGGGACGGGAGAAGATGCCGCATGGCGAATTGTTAGAATAGAGAACATTTCTTCTTATGCTGTGGATGTGTAGCTGCTGATACACGCTGTTCTCCTGCTATTCTGTACAGTACGACCAGCAGAGGTGAGCTGGGGACGGGAGGCGTGCGGTGGGATTACACCTAGTGGTGTTGATGGCCGTAATAGTCTATGACCATTGGATAATCCAGAATATTGAATATTTCGGCTCCCGTCAAAGAGGTCGTCCCGAAACAACTGCATCTGTCCAGAGCTGCACTACCGCACACAACCTGTGGACAGGTGTGGCGCTGTTTTTGTTGGAAAGCTATGCCCCTTTCAGTGCTCGACAAGCCAGGAATATTCCCATTGCATGCAACACACAAGGTCGATTACTGGAGACGCCACCAGCAGGAGGTTATTTGCTCTTCATTGTGACAGGTTAATAAAGCCCCCAGTCTTTTTCTTGATTGTGGCGGCTGGTACCCACATCACCGGAAACTCATGACACAAATAACATATTAACAGTTCCCATGCCCCCCCCACACTGGTCACTGCAAGGCTCCTACCCGTCAGCCCACAGGTTAAAGGGTTAAAGCAAATAAAACCTGCAGATATTTGCACTGGAGTTATGTGACCGGAGTGCAGGTTAATGAATGGTGTCTGCAAATTTGTTTTAGGTTTGATATTATGTGACAGGGTAGTTGTTTTACACCAGCGCATCCACAGGAAAAAGCTGTTGTAAAACTATAACTCCTAGTATCCACACTTTTGGAAACTCCCATAGAAGTGAATGGAGTTGGAGTTTCCCAGCAGCTGGGGGTTGCTCTCCCTTATATTACATCATGTCTGGCAGTTGGATGACGATAATGTTAGGGCTCTTTCACACCTGCGTTCTTGTCTTCTGGCATAGAGTTCCGTCGTCGGGGCTCTATGCCGGAAGAATCCTGATCAGTTTTATCCTAATGCATTCTGAATGGAGAGAAATCCGTTCAGGATGCATCAGGATGTCTTCAGTTCCGGATGCTGCGCTTTTTGCTCCGGCCAAAAATCCTGAACACTTGCCGCAAGGCCGGATCCGGAATTAATGCCCATTGAAAGGCATTAATCCGGATCCGGCCTTAAGCTAAACGTCGTTTCGGCACATTGCCGGATCCGACGTTTAGCTTTTTCTGAATGGTTACCATGGCTGCCGGGACGCTACAGTCCTGGCAGCCATGGTAAAGTGTAGTGGGGAGCTGGGGAGCTGGGGAGCAGTATAATTACCGTCCGCGCGGCTCCCGGGGCGCTCCAGAGTGACGTCAGGGCGCCCCAGGCGCATGGATGACGTGATCGCGTGGCACGTCACCCATTGAAAGGCATTAATCCGGATCCGGCCTTAAGCTAAACGTCGTTTCGGCGCATTGCCGGATCCGACGTTTAGCTTTTTCTGAATGGTTACCATGGCTGCCGGGACGCTACAGTCCCGGCAGCCATGGTAAAGTGTAGTGGGGAGCGGGGGAGCTGTATACTTACCGTCCGCGCGGCTCCCGGGGCGCTCCAGAGTGACGTCAGGGCGCCCCAGGCGCATGGATGACGTGATCGCGTGGCACGTCATCCATGTGCATGGGGCGCCCTGACGTCACTCTGGAGCGCCCCGGGAGCCACACGGACTGTAAGTATACCGCTCCCCCGCTCCCCACTACTACTATGGCAACCAGGACTTTAATAGTGTCCTGGGTGCCATAGTAACACTGAACGCATTTTGAAGACGGATCCATCTTCAAATGCTTTCAGTTCACTTGCGTTTTTCCGGATCCGGCGTGTAATTCCGGCAAGTGGAGTACACGCCGGATCCGGACAACGCAAGTGTGAAAGAGGCCTTACTCAGGTTTTCTGTTCCTTTAAAAGAGTTTTTCAATACTTTAGTACTGATGATCTATCTATTGTGCCTTTTTCTTTAGCACAATAGAAAACGGATCTGTCTCCCATTTACTTTCAATATAGTTCATGACGGATCCATCTTGGCTATGTTACAGATAATACAAACGGATGCACGCAGTTGTATTATTGTAACGGATCCGTTTTTTGCAGATCCATGACGGATCCGCCCAAAACGCAAGTGTGAAAGTCAGGACACCATAAAACTGGCGAGGAACTCCATTTAATACTTCTCATCGGGTTTGCTACAATTGTATCCAATCCTGTGTGAGCGGAGCACGATGGACTTCAGACTGAAACATTTTCCCTACATTGATACATTGTATCAGTCTGAAGTCTGTAATGTTTGGCTTGCAGAATATCGTGTAGACTGGATACAATTGTAATAAGCCCTATTTTTAGAACAGTCATTTGGCTCTTCAAAGTGGTTTTCTGAGATGTTAATACTGATGCTATATCCTCCGGATAGGTCATCGGCATCTGATCAGTGGGGGTCCAACACTCGGGACCCCCGCCAATCAGCTGTTTGAGAAGGCATTGGCTCTCGCAGCAGTGCCGCAGCCCCCAGCTTTTCCTAGGCCGGTGCTGACACGTTGATCGGTCATGTGGCCCAGGAGCGGCTCAGCCCCATAGAAGTGAATGAGGCCGATACCTGTTTGGCTCAGTTTTGTCAGGCGGACAGCAAAACGCTGCAGGCGGCCTCCAGAGCGGAATGTAGACGGATCGGAGGCAAACTGATGCATTCTGAGCGGATCCTTTTCCATTCAGAATGCATTAGGGCAAAACTGATCCGTTTTGGACCGCTTGTGAGAGCCCTGAACGGATCTCACATACAGAAAGCCAAAAAGTGAGTGTGAAAGTGGCCTTAGGGCAACAAACAAGTGACAGATCCCCTTAGCAAAATGCTGGGTCACTTTCACCAATTGACTATTGTGCTACAAAGGCTTCAGCACGTGCCGAACAAGTCGCCATATTTATGAGCTCGCGGCTCTCCCCGCCCACCTGCTGCTGATTCATATGGAAATCAACCTGTCAATCAGAGGCAGGTGGGCGAGGAGAGCCGCGAGCTCATGAATATGGGAACTCTGCCTGTGCCGGAGCTGTTAGAACCTAGCAGCATTAAGGGCCCATTCACACGACCGTATATTTGTGTCCTCATCCGTTCCGCAATTTAGCAGAACCATTCACTTCAAAGACAGAATATGCCCTATTCTTGTGCGTTTTGTGGACAAGAATTGGCATTTCTATCATTGGGCTAAATTTTCCGTTCTGCAAAATGTGGAACACACACAGCCGGTATCAGTGTCTTGCGGATCTGCAACATGCAGATCGCATCGCAAAACGGATACGGTCGTCTGAATGAGCCCTAAAACTGGTGACATATTCCCTTTAAAGGGGTCGTCTCACTTCAGCAAATGGCATTTATCATGTAAACAAAGTTAATACAAAGCAGTTACTAATTCATTTTTCCATCACATTATACACGTCTAGTTTCCCGCATATCCCGCAGTGGTGGCCGCACTTGCACACTATAAGGCCTCATGCACATGGCCGTTGCTTGTATTGCGGCCCGCAAACAGCAGGTCAGCAATATACGGGCACCGGCAGGGTGCACCCTGCATCATGGAATGCGACCCATTCATTTGAATGGGTCCCCAATCCAGAAGGATCAGTACGGAACGGAGGCACAGAACCACTACGGAGTGCTTCTGTGGGGTTTCTCTCCGTGCACGCACTACTTTTTTTGCGGTGCGGACGGATCACAGATCCATTCAAGTTGTATGGGTCTGGATCCATCTGCGGAATCCGCATGGATGTTGCCCATACATATTGCGCTCCCCAATGAACGGAACGGCCGTGTGCATGAGGCCTAAGAAAGAAAGCCGTGTCTGGGACCACAGGGGCCGCTCCCATACCGCTGCAGCACAGATATGAGGTGGCCGTATACCCTGGCTATGAGCAGTGTATAATGTGATGGAAAAATGAATCCAGCCAGCAAAGGAGGCAATATGGACAATCACAATACATTAGTAAGTGCCTTGTATTAACTTTCTCTACATGATAAATGCCACTTGCTGAAGTGAGACGACCCCTTTAAGGCTACTTTCACACTTGCGTTGTTAATTCCAGTATTGAGATACCGGCAGAAGATCTGAATTCCAGAATTAAACTGATCCGTTTTGATTTTGCACATCAGGATGCATCGGTTTTGTTAGGACGCGGTTGTGTGAAATCAAACAGGAAAAAAACGGATCCGTTGCTAAATAAGTCAATGGGTGACTGTTTTTAGGCTCCTAAAAAAATGGATCCATCACCACTGACAGTGTTTATGATCGGACACAAAACTGTACCTTGCAGCGGTTTTGTGTCCGGTCACAAAACGGAATGCTGACGGAACGGAAGACGTCCTGATGCATCCTGAACGGAACTCTTACCATTTATAATGCATGAGGACTAAACGGAAAGTTTTTTCTCTGGTATTGAGAACCTCTGCCGGATTTCAATACCGGAAAACAACGACGCAAGTGTGAAAGTAGCCCAAGTCTGCCCAGGTTCTCAACCTCTGGGTGTAAAGAAGCTTTCCAATTCACTGACAGCAAACGGATCATAAACCATATAAAAATTTAAAAAAGCTAAATTTACGTGAAGCACAATATATTTTTAATAAGCAACCCTGGCGTCATTGTTTAGGACTTCAGATGGTGTACGTGCCGGGCATGAGAAGCGCTGCAGGGCGTTCTTCTCTTCCCGGGGTCAGGCGCGGGCTCGTTCTAGTGGGACAGTGACAGAACTAACAGAAAACTTTGGTCTCGCTGGGTTCAGTAAAAACATATTATCCATGGGAAAGACTAAACAACAAGACCGGGGGCACAGGAAGCGGCATCTGAATACTGATGAAAGGGAAAAAGACACTCTATGGACTTTGAAAGGATTTCACATCTAAGTCAGCAGCCGGCGGAGCACACCCAGCTTTTCTGGACTTCTGAATGCAGCAGGATATGCCACAAATATCTGATAGTTGTGGGTCCCACGAAAAATATTCTGCAGTTTTCAAACCAGCTCCTGGATCTGAATACTTTTGTAATTTTATGTAATTAAAAATTTAGTATAGCCACCAAGTTATTCAATAAAATGTATCCGTATAGTGCCACCTGCAGTTTTTTCTTATTTCTTTGTCCAGCTCACTGAGGCCGCACATGCTCAGTTTCATCCTTCAACTGCCCCCCTGAGGTGTGATAGGGAGAGCTGAGACACGCCCCCCTGAGCTGTGATAGGGAGAGAGCTGCAGCAGAAAGGGCACGCCCCCTGAGCTGCAGCAGAAAGGACACTCTCTTTGAGCTGTCAGATGGATATAAATCTAGCAGGACAATAAATGTGGAGATCTCTGGATCCATGTGAGGTACAGGGCTGGTTCTAGCTTTGTTGGAAAGAGATTGTCATGTGCTGTATGATGTCTGAGATTTATTTTACATTAGTCATGGGATAATGCCTTTAAGATGCAAACCCTGGATCCCTTGTGGTTCTACTGGATCTATGTGATGTAACTGGTTCAGTGGAATTGCGGGGGCATGGGGTTAGGGTAATACATGTTGGATAGTTACACAGTGATGCCTAGGAGGTGTGGTGCACTGTGCACCTCAATACTGCTGGAATATGGGGGTGACCTTTTAGCTAAGCAACCATCAGATGGTCCACAGCGTGCAGTATGATTTTACGTTCAGCTTGGATAGCGGTAATGTGAGCGCATTTTAGCGTACATATTACAGCTGCAAATTCCATCCCAGCATGTTTAAAAACCCAGACTAACAGCTTTAGGTCTCATGCACACCACCGTTGCCCGGCTGTGGCCATATTGCGGCCCGTAAACAGCGGGTCCGCAATACATGGGCACCGGCCATTTGCAGACCCATTTAAGCAAGGTGCAATCAGGAAGGTCGGTGCGGAACGGAGGCACAGAGTGCTTCCATGGGGTTTCCTGCCTCCAAACCGCAAAAAAAGTAGTGGACTGACAGATGCGGATCGCGGATCCCATTCAAGTCAATAGGTCCGCATGCAGCAGCCCTACGGTCAGTGTCCATGCTTTGCAATCCACAGCACGGGCCCAGCCGGCGCATGAGGCCTTATTCTCTGTGCAGGTAGTTTGGTTCATTAGCACCGCAGTTAGGCCAGGATTTGCAGCTGTCACACAGATGCTAGAATGTACCCACATCTCAAAGCATGTTGGACAATTGGTTGCAAGAACGTCTGTCCTGTTCATATCACTTGCAGAATTCTGTGCACGTGCAGCAAAAACAACCTTAATCAGACGATTGTCAATGCACCGGAGCATGCAAAATGCATCCGTTTACACTGGATCTGATGCAGGACTACAACCACCAACTACAAAAAGAAAAGCAAATGCTATAAAATGACATTTATGCAGAGTTGCAAGTTTAATAAAACTCGTACCTGACAATCTGCACGCTGGAAGTAATGGATCGGACGTGCACATACTGCCCTCTAGTGTTCACTGTCGATTATACAAGTCAATAACATTCAGATTTGTTTTTTTCCTCAGTATATAATTTGTCTTATTTTTGATAATTGTCTTTATCTCAAACTGATGTTGCTCAAATACTTTTTTTCCTATATAAGTTATGGAAGGGCAATCGCATTAATGGGCTGGGGATGAGATGTCAATTTTTTTTTATTTATGAAAATGTATGTTGAGTTATATATTGTATAGCTTGTTATATGGCAGGATTTATGAAAAAAAATATCACATACATGTGAAATTCAAAAAATTTTAATATTGTGCAAAGTTCATTTATTTCAGTAATGCAACTTAAAAGGTGAAACTAACATGAGACTCATTACAGGCAAAGCGAGATATTTCAAGCCTTTGTTATAAGGGCACTTTCACACTAGTGGTTTTCTTTTCCGGCGCCGAGTTCCGTCAAAAGGGCTCAATGGCGGAAAAGAACTGATCAGGCATATCCCAATGGATCCTGAATGGAGAGTAATCTGTTCAGGATGTCTTCAGTTCAGACATTTTGACTGATCAGGCAAAAGAGAAAACTGCAGCATGCTAGTTTTATCTCTGGTGGAAAAAAAACGGAAGACTTGCCTGAATGCCGGATGTGTCATTTTTCCCCATAGGAATGTATTCGTGCCGGATCCATCCTTGCGGTCTGCATATGCGTAGACCGAAAAAAAAGGTGAAAAAAAAGTAAATGTCGGATCCGTTTTGCCTGATGACACTGGAAAGATGGAACCGGCATTTCAATGCATTTTTTTGACTGATCAGTCTTGCTAATGCCATCAGTTGGCATACGTTTTGCCGGATCACTCTGCCACAAGTGTGAAAGTAGCCTAATTTGGATGATTATGGCTTACAGCTTATGAAACCCCAAAGTCACAATTTTGAGGTCCCCTTTGCTCAGGGGATACGGATTAATTAGCTGAATAGAGGGCGACACTTTCAGCCTAGAATATTGAACCTTTTCACAAAATAAAATTTTAAGCTGCATTAATACAATTCCTTTTAATTTGCATTACTGAAATAAATGGACTTTTGCACAATATTCTAATTTTTCGAGTTTCACCTGCATAATACCGGATGATAAAATAAGCATGCGTCGCGAGTAGGGATGAGCGAATTTCATGTTATGTTCGTTTAGTGTTAAAAGCAGAATTGCGTTATGGATTCAATTATTCCTTCCGTCATAATAGAAGTCTATGGGCTGCATAATGGATCCATCCCATTTCCGTAATGCAAGCGAGTCCTCTCCTGCATAACTGAAAGGGGACGGATCCGTTCTGCAGCCCATAGACGTCTATTATGGACAGCCATAGAATTGCATTATGCTCCATGGTAACGGAATCCATAACGCAATTCTGCTTTTACCACCAAACAAATTCGCTCATCTCTAGTCATGAGTTTGGGAATATGGATTTTTTATTTTTTTTTACTGTAACGTAGTGCCACATGTCTCTATGATATTACAGCCTGTCCATGTGAAACGTGTAGGCTCCTGCTCACATGGTTTCCTTGTGCGAATATCCATCCCAACCAGCAGTGTGCAAGCAGGATTTAGGGAAAAGCTACACATCGATATCTTGGGCACCCGAGTACTGCAGTGTGGCTGGGCAGCCATAAGAATGACATGCGAATCACAAAAAAAAATATAAAAAAAATTCAACTTTTGTTTTTAATGCGATTTGCATGTCATGGGAGCAGCAAATGTGAAAGTTCCCATTCATTTGCCGGCCCTGCTATACTGCTGTGTAGACGTAACCTTAGGGCTCATCTGCTCCGACTTCAGAGGGGTAAGTTCTCCATGTTTTGTTTCTTCATGCCCAACCTAACAAAGTTTTCAATGGGGGAGGGGGTTGTAGGCCAGTTTAATAAACCCCTTAAAGTTTATTTTTATTTTTTTAAGGGCTTTGTCACACAGCTGTTGTGTGTCCATATTACGGTCCGCAATACACGGGCACCGGCCCGTGTGCACTCCGCATCACAGATGCGAACCCAATTACTTGAATAGGTCCGCAAATCACGGATATGCGGAACGGGAGCATAGATTAGAACCCCACAGACGCACTACGGAGTGCTTCCGTGGTGTTTAAAATAGAACACGTTCTATTTTTTTTTGCAGTGAGGACAGATCACAGACCCATTCAAGTTGAATGAGTCTGGATCTGTCCTGGCCACCGCACGGATGTTGCTCGTGCATTGGGGACCGCAAATTGCAGTCCCCAATGCACGGAACAGAAGCACACCGGCCGTGTGAACAAGCCCTAAGATTCATGACCTAGCCTAAGGATAGGTTATCAATATCAGATGGTCGGGGGTCCGACACCCCCGTGATCAGCTGTTAGAAGAGAATGCAATGCCTTCTCTTCAGTTTACTTTGCTCACTGCTGACCTTGCAGAAGCGTGATCACCGTCCCATTCACGTCAACGGGGCGGCTCTGTACTATTCAATTCAATAGGAAGGAGCCGTCCCATTTAAGTGAAGGGGGACAGGAGTTATAATTACACCTGCAATGATGGCAAGCAGGTAGCGCTTATATGAACACTGCGTTCTCTTCAAGCAGGTAGCGCTTATATGAACACTGCGTTCTCTTCAAGCAGGTAGCGCTTATATGAACACTGTGCTCTCTTCAAGCAGGTAGCGCTCGCATGAACAGCTGATCGGCGGGGTGCTGGGTGTCGGACCCCCACCTATCCGATATTTAGGGATGAGCGAATCGACTTCAGATGAAACATCTGAAGTAGATTTGCATAAAACGTTGTTTCAATACTGTAGCGAGTGTACAAAAAAGAAAGAATGAGCAATAGCATTAAAACAGGGAACTATTTTTAACCCCTTCCTGACATCCACCATACAGTGAGGAACAGAAGTAATCGAACATCCTGCAATTTTGCAAGTTCTCCCACCTAGAAATCATGGAGGGGTCTGACATTCACATTGTAGGTGCATTCTCACTCAGAGAATAAAAATAAATAAATCAGGAAATCACTTTGTATGATTTTTAAAGAATTTATTTGTCTCGCGCTGATGAACAGAAGTATTTGAACACCTGAGAAAAATCAGTGTTAATATTTGGTCCAGAAGCCTTTGTTTGCAGTTCCAGAGGTCAGACGTCTCCTGTAGTTCTTGACCAGGTTTGCACACACTGCAGCAGGGGTTGTGGCTCACTCCTCCACACAGATCTCCTCTAGATCTGTCAAGTTTCGCGGGTGTCACCGAGCAACACGGAGTTTCAGCTCCCTCCAAAGATGTTCTATTGGATTTAGGTCTGGAGACTGGCTAGGCCACTCCAGAACCTTGATATGCTTCTTACGGAGCCGCTCCTTGGTTATCCTGGCTGTGTGCTTCGGGTCGTTGTCATGTTGGAAGACCCAGCCACGACCCATCTTCAATGCTCTGACTGAGGGAAGGAGGTTGTTGCTCAAAATCCCACAATAAATGGCCCCATTCATCCTCTCCTTAATACAGTGCAGTCGACCTGTTCCCTTCGCAGAACAGCACCCCCAAAGCATGATGTTACTACACACACACACACACACACACCCCCCCCCCCCCTCCTTCATGCTTTACAGTAGGGATGGTGTTCTTGGGATGCAACTCCTTTTTCCTACAAACACTTTGAGTGACGTTTAGACCAAAAAGTTCTACTTTCTCCTCGGCCTCCTCTGGATCATCCAGATGGTCATTGGAAAACTTCAGACGGACCTGTCCATGTGATGACTTGAGCTGCGGAACCTTCCGGGGCAATGAACGATTTGAAACCATGACGGCATAGTGTTCTACCAACAGTGACCTCTGAAGCTGTGGTCCCAGCTCTCTTCATGCCATTGACCAGCTCCTCCCTTGTAGTTCTGGGCTGATTCCTCACCTTTCTTATCATCAGTGATACCCCACGAGGTGAGATCTTGCATGGAGCCCCAGTCAGAGGGAGACTGACAGTCGTCTTTAGCCTCTTCCATTTTCTAACAATTGCTCCCGTAGCCCTTTCCAGCCTAGTGGAGGTCCACAATTTTGTCTCTGGCATCTTTTGACAGCTCTTTGGTTTTGCCCATGGTAGTAGTTGGCATTGACTGTGGGGTGGGTAAGGGTCTTTAAAGAGACCAGACAGGTGCTACTAAGTTAGATTGAGTGGAGAAGAGGTGGACTTAAGGCACAGTAACAGGTCTTTGAGAGACAGAATTCTTGCTGTTTCTCAGGTGTTCAAATACTTCTGTTCAGCAGAGCAAGACAAATACATTCGTTAAAAATCATACCGTGTGATTTCCTGAAATGTTTTTTATTTATTTTTTTATCCATCTCAGAGTAGGAATGCACCTACAATGTGAATTTCAGACCCCTCCATGATTGGGAGAACTTGCAAAATCGCAGGATGTTCAAATACTTCTGTTCCTCACTGTACATGTATCTTGTTTGTATTAAAACTAAATAAAAACGTCAAAAAGTTGGTATCCATGCAATTGTACTAACTTGCAAAGTAAAATTAACAGTAGTTTTACTTCATAGGGAAAGCCGTAAAAAATAAATAAATGGCGGAATGGGGTCCTAGGTTCAAATCCAACTGAGGACAACATCTGCATGGAGTTTGTATGTTCTCCCTGCGTTTGCGTGGGTTTCCGCTGGGTTCTCCGGTTTCCTCCTACAATTCAACGACATCCTGATAGAGACCTTAGATTGTGAGCCCTATTGGGGACCGTGTGATGCTAATGTCTGAAGCGCTGTGGAATAGGTCAGTGCTGGTTAAGTGCATAAAATAAATGTTTTTTGTTTGTGTGAGTGACGTCATCAGTACCACCTCCCGTCAGTGAAAGGGTTAAAAAGCAGAGGGATAAAGCACAAAACCTTGAATAGTCATCTTGCTTTATTTTAATAATCAAACATTGCATACTCAAATGTGTCATAAAATGGCGGACAGCTATACATGGAGCCGAGCGATCTCACCGTATCCAATACTACCCAAAATTTCCGAAAAGAAGACAGAATGTGTCGCGCTGTGGATAGAAAAAGATTCCAGGAACTGAATAAGACTATGTACAAAGACGTCTAGATAAGAATTCCGCCGTTTATTAATAAAACATAAAATCTCTGAAATCCCATGGAGAGGAGCGGGTCACGCGACGGCGCAGGAGGGTCAATACTGATGGTTCTAACTTCTCTCCTTTCTCTTATAAATACTGTTGGAGTGCAAAGAAAATCCTAGAACAGGCAGAACCAAACTAAGTGGATCTGTCACTTATACGTGGTGTAGGCAGCCATTTTGTTGGAGTGGACAAGGTCAGCCAGTCTACTAGGACATGGCAGGATGTCACCAGGACAGTTCCCTTTACATAAGGACTAATGAATGAGGGGTTGAAAATACAGCTGTGCCCCATGAACGCCTTTGTCCAACACGAACTGGCCTTCATGGGTCCATGGTGTGGTGGACATGTGACAGTGAGGCAGCCAATCACTGCAGCAAAACATGACAGTACCAAATATCATGTCTACGACCACGTGATGACCTGACATTAAAGATAAAGGGGTGAGGGGGATAAAAGTTACTGCCCACTGATCCGACTGGTGGACAGCGATCACATGACCCCAGAGCATCGTCTCTAGGTCTGCTCCATAGACTGTTGAAAATTACAATACCATATACCAGGCATGCTCAACCTGCAGGCCCTCCAGCTGTTGCAAAACTACAACTCCCAGCATGCCCGAACAGCTTACAGCTATTAGCCTCCAGCAGGGCATGGTGGGAGTTGTAGTTTTACAACAGCTAGAGAGCCGCAGGTTGAGCATCCCTGCAATATACCATACGAGTTATAATTTCATAAACGGCCAGGGAGTCATTCAGGATTATAAAAACACGGTTGCCTCCTTCCAAAACCCTGCGCCACCCCCGTCCTCGGGTTGTATCCAGTAGTGCAGCTCATTTCCACTGAAGCGAGTGAAGCCGAGCTGCAATACCATAGGCAACCTGTGGAGGAGTGTTGTGCTGTTTTTTTGGGGAAAAAAAATAATAAAGTCATGTTTTTCTCATCCCTTAAAACCGAGCACCATAGCGGGAAGTCTATCCTAGTGACAAAACCCCCTTTAAACAACCAACTGGCTGAATACTGGTGGTACAAAATGGCCGTCTGCGCTGTGCTCCAGTGACAGGTACATTTTGATGCAACACAAAGATGACCAGTAGTAACACGTGCGGGGGCGCATTCACAGGTGAAAAATTCGCAAAGCACTTAACGCCTTGAGGTAGCTTCTTTTAGGCAGAAAGTCAGTTGTGTGTTGTTACAAGCAAATGGGGGGTAAAAATAGAATAGTGCATTTTCACTTTTTCACTAGATTACAGAATGCGGGCGACGCAGGGGCCGTCCCGGGCATCCCTCAATATAGCCCTGTAGCATGAACTAAAACGATCGCTAGAAACCAAAAGGAAGGCCTCAAGGAGAAAGAAAAGTGAGTGACAACTGAAGAACATCCTGCAGCATAAAAACAGCAAAACCAACGCTGCGGAGCAGAATGGATTTGAAAAAAAAAACAATAAAATCTGAAAAAAAAAAACTTTTGGCAAAACTGGTTTACATACACGTCGATAACAAAAACCACAAGTTCATCTGGAAACAGGAGAAGAATGAGCCGTAACATTCAGAGTTATAATTTTTTTTGTCTTTTTTTAGTTTTAACGGTGCAGAACAGTTTGTGTTTTAACGAGAGAAAACTTTATAGAATTGTTAAAATGTGAAATCTGTGCTGTGACATAAAAACAATACTAGAGTCAGCCAGGGCGCTTGTGATCCTTAAAGGAAGGTGGGGGTTCTTTTCACCGATAGCATTACTACAAGCAAGATTAAGGACGGGCTGATACACTCTCTCCCCCCCAGAGACACTTTGCTGCTGAGTTCTCCCTACTGACCTCTCGGGTGTTTCTGTAGCCGTCATGTCCCCCTTGTCACATCACAAGTCTGAACAAAAAAAAAGCGAGCAGAAAGTGAACGCATCTCATGAAGGAGCAGCGAGTAATGCATTCAGGGGCACAAGGTTAGTTCCAAGGATTCTACATATTTGCATCAAATACTTAGAGGGAATGTTAAGAATTAGTAAAAGGACCTGTCCGGAATACAAGGACCACCAAAGGAGATCCCTGCATCACGCTCCAACCCCTGCATGACCGAGGAACGCTCCAGTAAAACATTCTGTGGTAAGTTAACTACAGACCCGAAAAGGCTGATCTTCTGCTGAAGCGAACCTCTATTTACTTTGATTGCACTAAAGTCTATGGTGGGGGTGACATGGAGAAACAAGGGCTGGACGGGCTGTGTTATTCCATGGTTTCCCCTATTGCGGTATGGCTCATGTTCGTTAAGTACCTCATGGATGGAGTATGGGAGGGTCCTAAGCTCCGGGACTGCATTTTCATTACTACCTGCAGTAATTAACTGGCTCTCAGTTTCCATCTATGTTAAATCCTGAAGAAGCCAAAAACAGGAATGGAAAAGAGTCTGCGTAAGGCACTAGGGGGAGATTGTAAAATGCAGCCAAGAAGCTTAAAATGAGTGGGAAGGATCTTGGGAGAGGGCTCCCAAATGCACACTGTTACGGGACTAACTCCTATGGGCCAATAACGTGCTGTCCACGTCTCATCGTCTGCAGGAACTTCTCACCCCCATAACTGCAGCAACCAAGTCTTACTGAAATCTCCAACAACCTGACAGCACAGCCCACAACTAACCACTACTACAGTGGTAGCTGGGGAGCGGCATTCACAACCTAGAACACAGCGTGACGGCACGAGACACAAATGCCAATTTATTGGGATGAAAATAAATAAATAAATATAGGCTTGACCCAAAGGGGATCAATAAGGAATTAAGGAGACATCGCCACAGTCCTGCAGATAAAACATGTACCGTGAGAAAACCAGAGACTGGGAAAGCTATCAATCTGACTTTAATAAATATCTTCAAGTTAAAAATGTTCTAAAACTAGTACGTCAACCCCTGACAGATGAACAGAGCCGCCATTGTGCTCCGCTGGAATGCAAGGAACTCCACCATGTGACACACAGCCAATCGGGCAGCAAAATGCTCAAATGTCACCATGGATTGTGGCGGTGGGACAATGTCAAGGCTACTCGCTCCCATAGAGGCGGACAAGGTCACTACTGGACAATCTAAAATCACCAGTTTATCTTACATGCACCTTTCTGGCCCCTAAGGGGGGCTAAAATGCTGACTTAACTTACAAAATTTAACAAAATAAAGTGATAAAGAAAAGTGCTAACAGCTAATGTATGATGTGATTATTTCAGCATTTACTATGAGGAGCCATTAAAACAGCACAGGACAAAAGCCACAAGGCAAGTCAGAATCAGGGGGGGTTGGGGACACTTGACTACTGCAATTCAGAAAGTCACAAAGCAAAGCATGAGCAAACCTAACTGCCACAGAGGGGCGCTGAGGAAGCAGATCGCGGGGGACTCACAGGGTGCGATACTGAGACCTGTCCTTATGAAACAGGGCGGTATTTTTTTTTTCTTTTTATAAAAGGCACGTTAAGACGGTCTAATGAGATCTCAGCAGCAAAATGACCGTACAGATTGGATATCTACCCTGGCCTCTGGTGTTAAATTTTTCCATTTGTAATTTGTTTCCTAAAATTAAAAAAAGAAGAAAAAAAAAAAAAGGAAAAAAAAAAAAAGCCCAAGACAACAGCAGCGGTGACTGCTCCACCTGGTGGCGCTCTTTGTCCCTTGTTTGTTGTATAGCTGATAGGAGGCTTATGTCTGTGTCTTGAACAGAGAAGGCACTGAGGTAACAAGGTGCCTACTTTCCCGGATCTCGGAGGTCCATGCTAGAACCAAATAATGCCACCAGCTGCTCCTCGTAATGTGTGATGTTCCTCTTCATAATGTCCATGCAGGGGCCCAGTAATCGCTCAAAGGCTTGAACATCCATAACTGAAAACAGAGGAGATAATATGTAAATAGAAAGCAAAAAAAGGTCTTTTTTATTCCATATGACACGACACCCCTCCCCACCTTGGTACTGCTGGAGGCGGGAGCTGGATCAGTCTCCTTCCCTTTCTGGCAGCTGACTAAAGGATCCCTTCTTACTTCCCCTGAAGGAGTCTTCTCCGCTACACTGCAATGTACTGCACAGGCTCTGCTCCTGACAGGCAGGCAGAAAGCCATTTCTATTGGCTGCCCTGCAGTGAATGGAGGATTGCTATGCAGAGACCTGACTGAGGGAAGAGTGACTGAGGATGTCTGTCTATTCACCCAGCTCATTTGGTCGAGGTGCACAATGCTACCAGGTGCTGCCATACTACGTAAGAAAATGAACACCTGGCAGCACCATATAACATAAGTACATGCCATAACTTCACTGGATCTACCACCATGTAAATGGCAAAATATATGTTTGCTGATCAGCTGTTTGAGAAGCACCTTTGCCAGTGATGTCACATTTATCAGTCACATTGGCTAAGGGCTCATGCACACGAACATGCAGTGTTTTGTGGTCCGCAAATTGTGGATCCGCAAAACACGGATGCCGCTCTGCGCTTAGTGAGAACCGGTGCCTTGTCAAGCTAATCGGCCGGAGTCCTGGGTGTCGGACTCCTTGTTCATCAGATACTGATGACCTATCCAGAGGATCCTGGAAACCCCTTTAACAAAAGGAAAATTTAACGTCCTTCATGGTTTTTACCTAAACACTTGACGTTGTCTACAGCATACGCAGAGGCAGCTCGGGGTTTGTTGGTGACAAGGGCAAGTTCACCAAAATACTGTCCTATCGTACACCGAGTGATCTCCACCTCTTGGTTGCCTTCTTGGCCAGTCTTTGTCTACAATAGAAGAACAGAACGTTACAGTCTACATCACTCACAGGCCTGGTGAACAAAGGAAGCCCTTCATCTGACTCCAGTATCTGGCACAGAATCGCCTGATGTACGGGAAAGGCAGAAAAGAGCAAAACAATCAGAAGGCTGCTCCGATTACATGGTCTTCTGGTAGAAGGTTTTTTTTTTTTATGTTCGTTCCTGGACGGAGAAAGGTATCTCTAGATATGTTGGGACTATTTGGTAGTGGATTAGAATTAGGCTAGGGCTGTCATATTGTACAGTACAATCTGGCTGTAAGTCACACGCAATTAAACTGTAGGCTGGAGAAGTTGCTTCTGATTTGTGACCAAATAAAAAGCATGAATATTTTTACAACTGTCTTGTGGTGGCATCATGTTACATGTCAATGAGACCTTGCTGTTGTGCGACGCTTGCTTAAAGGGGTTTTCTGGGATTTTGATACTGATGATCTATCCTCAGGATAGATCATCAATATCAGATTGGTGGGGGTCCAACTCCCAGAACCCCCCGCCAAACAGCAGTATGAAAAGGAAGCGTGAGCTCTTAGGCCTCTTCCCAAGCCATGTGACATCCCGTTCATCGGTCAAATGATCTAGACATAGTTAAGACACATTCAAGTGAATGGAATTGAGCTTCAATATTAAACACAACCACTATACAATGTATGGTGCTGTACTTTGTCAGCTGTGAGGAGGTCGCAGCAGAGCACCACCGCTTATTCAGCTGACTGGCGAGGGTGCCAGAAGTTGGACCCCCGCCTATCTCATATTGATGACCTATCCTGAGGAAAACGCCATCAATATGAAAATCGTTTAGAACCCCCTTAATTTGTACTTATAAAACACGATGAGAAGGAACCTTTACAGTGGTGCTGCCCAAAACTTTTCGTGGCAGTTCTTGAGCCAAAGCTAGAAGTGGATCCAGCAGGAAAGAAAAGTCTAAGGCCCCATTCACACGTCCGCAATTCCGCTCCCGAAAAAAATAGAACATGTCCTATTCTTGTCCGCAATTGCAGATTGCCGCTGTCCGTGTTTTGCAGATCCTCAAAACACACGGATGTGTGAATGGACCCCAAGTCTTTGCTTTATATTTCTCATTCTGCAATAAAAAGCTGTGTGCGCCCGCAACAGGAGGTCTTCTGCTTTTTCTAAGCCTGTGTTGGAGGGTCCCCAGACATTAGGATGATCACAGGATGTCCTGGGAGCAAAAAATCTGCAGCTCCACTACTGAGGCAATGAACTACTGAAATCAATGAGCTGTCTGTAGTGCACAGATGTGCGGGTCCTCCACAGTGAGGGACTCTCTTTAGTCAGTCCACAATTAGTGTCCTATTAGAGTTGTATGGCAGGATAAGTGCCGATTAGAGCTCCTGAGCATTGGACTATTACACAGGGTGATGCAAAGTGAATGGAGGTGGCACCATTGTTACCGCTGCTGATCCTCACAAATTCAGTTCTACCAAGTGAGTCAGTGAAAACAATAATAATCATGCACTACTTTGGTCCATGATACGGACCAAACACGCCCATTGAAGTCTATGGGTCTGTGGAAAACCACGGACAACACGGATGCCATCTGTGCTTGGTCTGGTTTTTTCTTTTATAGGACCACTGATAGGAGATGCTCTGGAAATTAATTTTCAGCTGAGCAGTGTCCGTAGAATACGAATGAAACAACGGGCAAAAAATGGACACAGGCCAAACATGGATCCTTCACAGGTAAAAACATGGATTATTTTTTTTTCCACAGACATCAGACAGACACAAATGTGAACGAGGCCTAACTGCATTTTTCATTCTGATATAAGATGCAAATCAGCTGATCGGTGGTCTTATATGAGCCAATTATTGAGAAGGAGCAAAATGACAAGACCTTTGATACAGCAGGGGGTATACAACTTCTTACAAGCACCCACTGGTTAATGCTGATATCGGATGATGTGGGCAGCATGGTGGCTCAGTGGTTAGCACTGGTGCCTTGCAGCGCTAGGGTCCTGGGCTCAAATCTACATCTGCACAGAGTTAGTATGTTCTTCCTATGTTTGCGTGGGTTTCCTCCAGGTATTCCTGTTTTCTCCTGCACTCCAATGACATACTAATAGGAACCTTAGATTGTGAGCTCCATTGGAGATAATGTATGTAAAACACTGCTAAATATGTCATTGCTATATGAGTAAAAAATAAATCTATACGACAAAGAAAATGTGAACTCATATGAATGCAATTATATATCTGGTTCATACAAAACTCCTCTTGCTAAGGGTCATCATAGTATTGATCTCTGTTGAGGACAGGACATATTCCACACCCCTCCCCCGCATACCTTGCTTTTCATCATTATTTTTACTTCTCCTGACTCAACAATGTAGAAGCAGTCCGCCATGTCGCCCTAAAAAAATAAAAACACAATTGTAGAATGACGCATCAACCTCGGTCATCTACCCAGGAACATGGCGCAGGGACAGGCAGCGCTCACCTGTGCGATAATGCGATCGCCGTCCTTATAAATCTTCTCACCTATTACATCGACAATTTTCATTCGCTCAGAAAGCTGGGGGAAGAGGAAAATTTTTTTTTTTTTATATATATAAAAAAAGATGGAGTATTAAAGGGGTTGTCTCAGTTCAGCAAATAGTATTTATCGTGTAGAGAAAGTTAATACAAGGCACTTACTAATGTATTGTGATTCTCCATATTGCCGCCGCTACTGCTGGATTAATTTTTCCATCACGTTATACACTGCTTGTTTCCATGGTTACGACCACCCTGCAATCCAGAAGAAGTGGCCGTACTTGCACACTATCGGAAAGAGCGCCAGCCTCTCTGGTGGTTGGTACCTTGGGAGTGTCAAAAGGCCAGCGTTTGTTCCTATAGTGTGCAAGCACAACAACCATTGCTGGATTGCAGGGTGGTCATAACACCTGGAAACGAGCAGTGTATAATGTCACGGAAAGAATCCAGCAAGCACAGGAGGCAATATGGAGAATCACAATACATTATTAAGTGTCTTGTATTAACTTTCTCTACATGATATATGCTATTTGCTGAAGTGAAACAACCCCCTTAATGTGAACAACATGGGAACAATCCCAAGACATGGCAGCCGGGCCTCACCTCTAAGGACTTTAGGATGGGTACAGATTCTACAAAGAGCTCAAACATCTTCCTTTTTTTGGCATTGTTTTTCAGGATTATTCTTCTAAAAGTGACTCGATCCTGGTTAGGAGGAAGAAAAAAAAAATATATATAATTTTTTGTGGCAGTTTATGCATTTATATTGAGGGCATTACAGGAGATCAGTGCTCTGAATACAGACCCAAACTATAGTTCTACATGACGATACATAAGTCTGCATGTCACTTACACGGGTGTTCATGTCTAAGACAATCATTTAAAAAAATATATATATATATGCAAATTTGCAAAGATGATAATATACTTATAGTCAA
This sequence comes from Bufo gargarizans, assembly GCF_014858855.1. Classification (NCBI taxonomy): domain Eukaryota; kingdom Metazoa; phylum Chordata; class Amphibia; order Anura; family Bufonidae; genus Bufo; species Bufo gargarizans. The sequence continues at coordinate 475,286,711 of NC_058081.1, read as the reverse complement.
CCATCATCTGTCCTACCCTGTCCATCCCAGTCACTCCTGCATCATATTACATGACCTAATCCTCCACCACAACATGCTACCATATAACACGCTGTGCATACAGCATGGAGACATACATCAGGAAGATCTCCAGACGTATACATCGGGTGATAGGCTCAGACACTCACCAGGAGACAGCGGCATGCGACATCCACGGACCTCACATTACAATGTAAGTGCAGTGATTTACTGTACATGAAAGTGTCATCAGCCATGTTTTCCTACACAGCATACAGATCTACAGGGGTGGTGGTGGCGACATTTTCGGCCTCTGTCAGATGAGTGAAGCACTATGGGTAGCCTATAGGACGGATCAGCAACGTCCAGGCACTCCAGCTGTTCTGAAACTACAACTCTCAGAATCCTCCTTTCACTTGTATGGGAGTTTCAAGAGCAGCGCATAAAGTGTGCATGCCGGGAGTTGTAGTTAAACAGCAGCTAGATTGCCGAAGGTTGCTGATCCCTGGCTCATAGAATTTTCAAGCATATACATCAAATCCAGGGCTTGATTGCAGTGTGGAGAGAGTCAATAAACGGAACACAACCCAAACAAGAATAAATCACAATTAACAGCGACTGACAACTTTTTAGTAGCTTCTTCCTACAGTAAATGAACATGGTCATGACATACAGAACTCGTTGTCTTGGCCAACAGGTTAAATGTGTGTGTAGCTCCTGGACTCCCCTCTGACAGAATGTGTATGAACGCCCTTAGAAGTGAGCGATTCTAGATTGCTGCGTCCAGCATGCCTATAAACTGCAAGTTTGCAATCAAACCCATAACCTTATGAATACATTTGCACTGTCCTAATGATAAAGCCTCAATCAGCAGGATAAGTAACATGTCATTGATTAGTCATCCACTAGGTGGCACTGCCTAACCACACACAGTACATGTGCTACATGTGACAAAACAATGTGCCGAAAGAACGGAGCATGTGACATGAAGATACATCTTGTCATTACGTGGTAAGGGCACGTGCGTGCATATTATAAGGTCCCGATGCTTTTCCCATGTGGGATGGACAGGACAGTTTGGCTCTTTCATCAGTTGAATATAATTATACGTTCCCGGCCTATAAAATTGTGTCACATGATGACTATACACTGGAACATGCAAAGACTCGAAACACCTCACGGCATGAGGGTTAATTTTCATATTTTTTTTTACATTTTATTAAGTTTGCCTTCAAGTAAAACATTAAAAAAAAAAAAAAAGGAAAAGTCACTCATATCCCACATCTCACGCTCCGATGCTTCCTGGTCACCGCTGGTTTCTACTTTTCTAATTTCTGGTGCCTTTTGACACAGAGCACATGACCGCTCGTTGAGTCAATGTCCATTGTGCTGATGCGTCTCAGCCAGCGATTGGATGACTGGTCATTTCCTGAGTGACGAGAGGCAGCATGGAAATAGAGAAAGTGGGGTTTTTTGTCTTTTTTTTAATGGTATTCTGAACCTTTTCTAAATCGTTTTATCAGCCAGAGAACCTCTTTACTGGGCATAGTTTACCTGCTCACTGTCGATATTACAGCGGTGAGCAGCGTAATCACAAGCTGTCCCATTCACTTCTATGGGACGGCTTTGTACTACACACTTGAATGGAGGAAGCAGGACGGTTTGTAATTACACTGCTCACCGCCGCAATATCGACAGTGAGCAGGTAAACAATGAAGGGGAGGCTGCGCTGGCACGGAGAACGGCCTTCTATTCAACCAGCTGATCTGTGGCGGTGCCGGACCCCCGCTGATAGGTCATCAATATTACAATCCCAAAAAACTCTTAAGGATAGACATGCGTTTTTTCCAGGCATGTTTAAAGGGAACCCGTCACCACCATAATGCCACCCTACCCCAACCTCCAACAGTATCCCACATGATGTCCTTTGCCATTTCACCAGGCAAAGAGGCCAAGTTCGAGAAAAAAATTATTCCAGCTTCGTGTGCAGCATGAAGGCGGCAGCGGCCTTGATACTTCAAGCCAAGCTTAACACACCCTCTCTGCCTCTTCACTTTTGATGGACGCCTTTTTTTCCCCTTCAGACGTGAGGAATCTGAGATCCCATGCATACGCCACCCTCTATCCTTTGGCGCCTTCGCAGTGAGCGCAGGCTCCAAGAAGAGAGCACAGAGGAACATTCTAGTTTCAGGTCCTGTGAGACATTGATGCACAAGATTGTTCCCTGGCACACTTGCCCCCGGGAGTCGGCATCTGCACAATGAGCCTCTGAAGCCAAGTACAATGCAACTGAGCAGATGCTGATAAAGATAGAGGATGAAGCAAGCACGGAATCTCCGGCCCATCGCATCTGAAAAAAAAAAAAAACACAAAAAAAACAAAGGCATCCATCAAAAGCAAAGTGGCAGGAAAGGGGTGCAGCAAGCACAAACTAAAGTATCAAGGTCGCTGCCCTCTTCAAGCTGCCATTTGCATACACCAAGCAGAGGAATAAAGCTGTTTACTGTCAAACATGGCCATCTGGTGACAAGGACATCAACCTATCAAGAATGGGTGACCCCAGTTCCACCTGTGAGGTGGGCACCATATCCAGGCAGAGAATGAATGGAGAGGTAGTCATGGTCAGCTGTTTTAGTGACTCGCATAGAAGTGAATGGAGAAAGCAGAGGGTGTGCATGGCCACCTGGTGGTCCTCAGATGTGGAGATAGGTCCAGATCTCAGAATACACGACAGTTTTTTCACTGCCATTTTGCATCAATTTTCTGGCCATTTATCAGTTTTTTTAAAAACGGATTTTTTTATTTATTTTTTTTAAACCCCAACCCCATACAGGCCCCCCAGTATAGATCATTCCCCCCAGAGTGCTTTCCAATTTAGAAAATGTCTGCTTTGTGCCCCCAGTATAGATAAGGGCCTCCTTTATGGCCCCAGTATTATAAATTGACCTCTTTAGTGCAGGAAAAAATAAATAAAAAAAATCAACCACTCTCTCCTCACTGCGGACAGCAGGACCGGCGTTCCTAGTGTGATCATGTGACGTCATCACACTGGGAGCGCGGGTCCTGCTGCCTCAAGTGAGGAGTGTTTTGGCACATGCAAGTGGCGGAAGGATCTGGATCCGATATTGTTTACCTATCCTGAGGCTAGATCAATCTGTCTATAAAACCGACTCACCCCCATTGCTCCTAGAGGCTCATTTAAATAATTCCTCAGCAATGTGGACACATAAAATAAAAATGACAGAGCCAAGCCTATACATGGACTGTACATGGGCCTCTTGTGCTGTTCCTGCAGTCTCCACCACCAGAGATCTGTACAATTTCATGTGTAAAGATCGATTGGCTTTCGGTGTTACTCAGAACATGGTCATAAAGACATGTGTCAGATAAGACGTACAACGCATCCATGTTTAATTACAAGCTGGCCGGGAGAGTTCACTTACCAGTCCCCACAGTGCTCCTTCAGACGTGGCTACAATAGTCGCAGCCCTCGGAGTGTTGTACATCAAGGCCAGCTCACCGAAACTGCCGTGATCATCATATCTGCCGACGCAACGGGACTGTCCATCTCTAGCTACAAAAATGTCATACAGCCCACTGAAAGAAAACGTCAATGCAAGACACTCATTAACAGCACTGATAATCTATCATCACTACATTCTGTACTTCTATCCCTAAATCTATGAAAAAAAATCCATAAAATAACCCACAATGGCAGTCACCTAGGGGGCAATCCTAGATGTCTATCTGCAAAGGAAGGCTCCGGTCCATGTAAAATACCACAAGGTATGCTTTTTTCCTGCGTCCCTCTATATAGGAAAGTGAATCGGAATCTGATTTCTAACGCGCGGGGGGAGGAAAAAAAATAAATCAAGATGATCCCCTGCATACCAGCCCAGTGTAGGCTAAAGTAAAGCTAAAAAAAAGCTAATGTGATAAACTAAACAAGTGTGAACAGAGCCCAAGAAATCTCTAAATGAATGGAAAGCCACATCACGCAGACATTTCAGCCAGTTGATTACAAAGGGCCTGATTGACAGATACTTACTGCTCAATGACATAGAAGTTATCCCCATCGTCTCCCTGGTCGATAACATGTTCCTGAGGTTCTACTTTCCGCTCAAACATTGCATCAAGAACCTGCGAGAGCTGTTCCTAAAGGAGGGAGAGCAAACTCGGTAAGGCACAGACGTCTCCATATTAACCACCTGCGGAGAAATTGTCCAGAAGGAAACCACGGCAAAATCCACTTCAGTTACATGCGGATTTGTTGCCACGGATTTAACTTTGCATTGCAGAGGGCGAAACCCAACGAAAATCTGCAATCCATCCGCTGGTCAACTTCCACATAGACTATGCACAGATAGTTTTCTGCAGTGTGCGGAGATTGTTTAAATCTCACCCACTTTACTTCTACTATAAAATGCTGTCATTTTCTGCCAGAAGAATCCAGCCTGTGTGAACACACCCTAAGAGTTTATACACTGATGTCCTGTTATTTAGGTTTACAGGTATAGATAATATATATGTGACATGACTCCAAAGTATGATTAACTTAGGGCCTCATTCACACGACTTGATGCTGCCCCAATGGGGTTGCAAAAAATTAAAATAAAAGTGGACAGCACAGCCGTATGTTCGTTCCTCAATCCCACAAAGAAAGAAAATGTCCTATTCTTATCTATTTTGCAGACAATAGGCATTGTTACAATTGGTCAGCAAAAATAAAGGATGCAATACGGATGTCATTGGTATATTTTGCAAAATACATACAGTCGTGTGGATATGCACCCTGACATTGTTACTTTGTTATTCTTCCCCCTTTATTTGGTACTGATATCACCCCAATGAGCTCTTCCAGGCCGTAGGATTTATTCCTATGCCCAATGATCCCCACCCCCCCTAAGGTGAAATTATCTAAGTCTGTGTAGAATAAAAAAAAAAAAAAAAGTGAAGCCAAATGTTGCATGGTGGTTCAATTAACATCAGAAGATGAACATGTCAGGAGAACATGGCCGCACGGCAATACTTATCTATACATTTATTAATATGTCACGTTACCTGGTCAAGGTTTTTAAAGAGAAGAATATCTTTACAAGCCTCCTGTAATCTACATCTCTGCTCATCCGTTTTCGGGTGAACTACCTAAAGGATGAAATATTATTATTATTTATCTTCATTAAAGGAGTTTTCCTAGTAATTAAAGGGGTTCTTTGGGCTTTTAATATTTATGACCTATCCTCAGAATAGGTCATCAATATCAGATCGGCGGGAGTCCGACTCCCAGCACCCCCGCCGATCAGATGTATGAGGAGCCATCTACTGTCTTCCTGTTGCTGCAAAGCAGGAAGAGTGATGGGAGACGGCATGTGCACATTGCGAGCGCTGTCTCCTCATACAGCTGATCCCCGGCACCCCCACAGATCTGATATTGATAACATATCCTAAGGATAGGTCATCAATATTAAAAGCCCAGATAACCCCTTTAAGGCCTATCCTATGGATAAGTCATCAATATCAGATAAATGGGGGTGCACCACCCCACACCCTTAGTGATCAACTTTTTCAGGCACTGGAAACTATAGAGTGGATGGAGCAGGAAGTGTAGTATGGTGGAGCTGGAAACTACAGTGGAGGAATCCTTCCAGTCAGTGAATGGTTTCCGCTGTCAGCCTAAAAGTGCCGATTGGTGGGTGTGCCAGGTGTCTGTCCCCCCTGCCGCACCCCAATGGATCTGATATTGATTACCCCTACCCTGGGGCTAAATCAATCTGTCTACAGATTTGTACCTATGAAACCGACAATAAAACCATCATGCAGGTCAGTTGCGGAGAGCTGAGTCTCTAGGTGTAATGGCAACAATCATTTTTCTCAGCAATGCGGGCACATATAAACATGGGGCCAACACAGATGTCTTCGGCTGCCAAGCGTACATGTAACAGGTCGGCCAGTGTCATAGGTACAAAACTGCTGACAGATGCCCTTTAAACTCCTTACAGGACATATGCAGATTTACCCGTGGTTCTGCGTCTTCGTCATCTTCATCTGGGTTAAAGGCTTCCGCACAAACTAGTAAGCGGAAAGAATAAAAATAGATTAGTCCTAGGTCTGATGCACTTATGCCTATTAAATTACCAGAGATTGTTGTGTTATTAGCCATTCTCACTGGTATCGGACAATAATCCAATGTGGGAAGGAGCAGCGAGCTTTCAGGCACCATTAGGCATATGGATTGTTCACAACGATTGGCAGCGTGTGCCCGCTACATGGGTGGCACAGTAGAACCAGATAAAAAAAGCAGGCAGAAATAAACGCTGCCAAACTGTACTGATGCATATCCCATAACCTGTGGTTTTCCAGATGTTGAGCTGTTCTGGGACTTGCCATGCAGGATGGGCTCTGCCGTTCACAAAGTCGTCTGTATGACCTCCCTTCCAACACTTTAGCAGTGCAAGACATGATTGTAAAATAAAAGGGGTTGTCTAATTATGGACAATGGGGGCATATCGCTAGGATATACAGTGGGACCCGCACCTATATCAAGAACGGAGCCCTGCAAGGTGGTGGCTGGAGGACTTCGGTCCGGCCACCACCAAGTCGGATCCCCATAGAAGTGAATGGGAGTGTAACGTGCTGGAAGAGTAAAAATACTCCTCTTACCATTTTTGAGGCGTATTTTCAGCCGATAAGGAGTACGAAAGTTACAGTAACTCAAATAGTTAATACGAAGGCCTACATAACATGAAGGGGTTGCCATTTTTGCAGGGAAACCATTACTAGTATTCTAGAACTGTCTTCGATGCATAAATAGCAAATTTAGACAATTTTTTATTTAGCTGAGGTCACTGTTGCGCTGAGGGGTCGGCACCACTGAGGTCACTGCTGCAGTGATTTTATGAGGTTTAAAGGGTTTGTCCTAAGCGATATTTATCACCTCACCCCTGATCTAGAGGTTGTCATTTTGTGTTATGCTTGATCTTGCTATAAAGGAGAGTTTGTCTTCCATGACCCAGTTGCCCTATCTCATGCCCCAAAATTGCTACCTTCGCTCTGGTTATTGGATTATACAGTCTTACAGCGAAGACTTCATGCGCTTGACAGAGGGACTGTATGTCCTGGAGGCTGTAAATGGCCACATGCAGTCCTTGTAGCACCATATGCCGCCGCATTACAGAAGAAATCCTTATAGCAAACTGTCTAGTTCAGCGTCTGATGGAACATGCTGCAATGAATCCTTGATGGATTCATAAGAAAGTTGACAAAATGACATAAGTAGAGGTCTACAGGTGACAGGTCTGTCCGTTATGGAGGTCTCCTGTTGGCATGTCCAGCGCTGGGACCCCAGCTGACTTCTATAAGCAGGAGTCTAAAGCGCTCAGCCACTTTTCCTCACTGCTGAGCGCCGTAGGGAGGACGGTCCCATAGACCTTCTATTGAGGCAGTCTTCAGTACTGCACTCAGCAGGGACGAGAGACAGCGCTCCAGACTCAGAGGAAAATAAGGCACTCAGATCCGGGATCCTCACTAAATTCCACAGCGAGCCTACTTACCCCGCCAGTGAGGATCGCACGCCTCCTTCCTCCCTTCAGAGCGGTGTGTCATAAGCTCTGGCAGCCCGCTCAAACTGACCAATAACAAAGCTCCTTACTGTAAGGAGCCTTGTTATTGGTTGTTTCAGGCAGCAACATTGTTGTGCTGCCTGTGCCATTCACAGCGCTGATAAATGGCAGGGAAAAGTCTGAGGCATATCTGTACGCCTTAGACTTTTTCCAGGGAGTAAATTGGCCTGAACAGGAGTCTATAAATCTTGTACAGGCGTTATTGCGACCTCTGGTACCGCGCATGCACGACCCCGCTCCCATTCATTTCTATGCCAGAAAATGGAGGACGGCTGCGCATGCGCAGTGGGCCCTCCTTCACTTGCAGGGCTCCGTTCTCTATTAGGTGCGGGTCCCAGCTTAGCGATATGCCCCCATTGTCAATGATGAGACAACCCCTTTAATGAAACGCATTGAGTCACAAACAAGCTGCTGGTTTTGGAGCTGGGAGCTCCGGACAACATCATGAGTGTGGCTCTCTAAAGAGAACCCGTCACTTCTCCTGAATTGTCTGTTTTACTGCTTGCATTGCCCATGTAATAAAAATTCTGTAGCATCTATTCTTTTGACTCCATGTTGTGCCTTTCCTCTGTTATTCCTGCTAGAAGTTTACTAATAAATTATCAGCAGTAAAAGGTACTGGTGGGCGTTACCAGTAGCGGGTTTGTGACTCTGTCCAATCAGTGCTGCTGGTGTCAGACTGTGCAGGGACACACCCCCAACTGGTAAGACCGATCACATCTCTACCTTTACCAGAAGCTGCTGGCAATTCATTCATAACTTCTAAAAGAAATAAAGGAATGATACAACAGAGAAAATAATAAATGCTCCCGAATTGTCATGACATGGGGAATGTAAGTAGTTACTACAAGAGACACGTCAGGAGTGGGGACAAGTCCTCTTTAAGGTCTATCAAAAGATTAAAGAGCTAACCAAAGTGATTGCACTACACTTAAGGTCCCTTTACACAGACAATTTAGCAGGCGATTGTTGGGAAGGAAGCGTTAAGCAGACACATTTACATGGATCCTCTGAGGGGTGCACAGCAGGCTGATATGTTGCTGGGGGTTGATGGGCCAGACCGCTAAGCTACTGGGTTTAGCTAAGGGATTTCCGGTACCAATAGAAGCTACCGCTATGAAATTACTTTGAGTGATGTCTTTGCATTCTTGTCTGTGGACAGAACTGTATTGTGGGAGCAGTTCCTATGGGGGGAGGGGCGGTATAAAGGGAAATGTCTCCCCATTAATTTGCTCTATCCTTCTCATTGATTGCTGTTGTATTTTTGTATTCAAGTTTTTACGATCGAATTGAAAGGAAAAAAAAACCCTGCTGGCAATGAACAGAGAAAGCTCCTTCATCTGTCAGACGTGCAATGCCCTTTTTTATTATTATTTTTTTTAATCAGAGGCCTTGCAGGAATGGAAGGTCACTCCGCTGTTATCACAACCTCAGGATTCTGCAGCTCCAGAACAAATTGGTATTTTTCTTTTGTATTAGCCTTGAGAGCCAAGAAACTATTCCTTCAGCAAGGTCAAAACCACAGCTGGTAGTTGCCAAGTTTCCCAAAAAAGGCTTAAATGCACCCAAACAATCCGGCACCTTCCAGTGTAAGGGTGCATATTCACAAGCCCATATTTTCAGTTTGCGTCTGAAACGCATTTTTGGCGGACCACACATTAATTTCTATGGGGCTGCAAAAAATGCAGGCAGCATACAGATGTGCGGCCGAGACATACCGCAGAGTTCCCTTCTGGCATATTACAGTGTACAGATGCGTTTTAGCATGAATTGCTGCAGTTTTGTGATGCAGTTATTGGCTTTTTTTGTTTTTCTTATAGGTAAATCCTATTTATTTTAACACGTTTCACCTGTAAGGCCATGTACACATAGCGGATATGCATGTTGAAAAGTCAACATTTGCCAGAAAATGTGTGGCAGTAATTTGATACTGGATCTGCCCATGGATTTATCCCCAGTCCCTCAGGCCAGGCCACGTGTGGACACAAGGAAACTGTGCCAAGAATGAATATATTCACTCACCCGACTTCAGTTACCGATTCGGATAAGTGAACTCTTATGTGATGCGCTTTTAGTTGTGGATTTTGGCTCAGGAAAATTCACACAAAAAAAAACACTATTCTCTGAACATGAAACTAAGGTCTCATGCACACGACCGTTGTTTTGGTCCGCATCCAAGCCATAGTATTTGCGGCTTGGATGCGGACCCATTCATTTCAATAGGGCCACAAAAGATGCGGACAGCACTCCGTGTGCTTTCTGCATCCATTGCTCCAGTCTGTGGTCCGCAAAAAAAAACAAAAAAACACCATGTCCTATTCTTGTCCATTTTGCGGACAAGAATAGGCAGTTATATTAATGGCTGTCCTCACCGTACCGCAAATTGCAGAACGCACACAGACACCATCCATGTTTTGCGGATCAGCGATTTGCGGACCACAAAACACAACGGTCGTGTGCATGAGGCCTAAAACTGTGCAGCCAATTATTGCAGACTCCATGAGTAGTGAAATGTGTTTTACCTGTGAAACCTGCATCACAAAACAGCTGCAATTTGGGGTAAAATGCATCCATCCGGCTGGGTCACATGGCATCCTACTATAATCCATCAGCCTAGGCGAAGATGCCAACTGAGATGAGGTACATTTTCCAGTTATAATCTGTTAACACTGAAGTCGCTCACCTGACACTCTTCTATTGTACCGATTGATGACCGGAGCTAAAAAAGAACAAAAGCAAAAAATAATGTAAGTGACAAAAGAACAATAAGTAAAATGCAGAGCAAAGCAACACCTAGAAAAGGCTACAGATACTGCGGTGACATAACTGAACTGGTCACTGCGTAGGCACAGCTTCATTCTACTAGAGATTAGAAAAACATGGCTGCTTCCTTCCACAATCTGCGCCATTCTTGCTAATAGTATTGGCGTTTAACACTCCAGCATGAAATTAACTGTTCAGTTTCAGATGTCCAAGTTGTTAACCAAAGACCCTGGTGCGTCCAACACATGTGAAGTATGAGGGGTTTCCCCTTGTACAGAATAAGCACACAGCGAGGAGGAACGAAGGCATCTCTGCCCTCCAAGTGAAGGGGAACAGACCATCTAAGGCCATTAACACTGCAGCCGTGAACCTTACCTTATATACTGAACGAGGGGGCCATGCTCGGAGCACCACACCTCGCCAGGGCCAGACGTATTCGGCTACTTTCACACTCGCGTTTTGGCTTTCCGTTTGAGAGATCCATCATGGGCTCTCACAAGCGGTCCAAAACGGATCAGTTTTGCCCTAATGCATTCTGAATGGAAAAGGATCCGCTCAGAATGCATCAGTTTGTCTCTGTTCCGCTCTGTAGGCGGACACCAAAAAGCTGCCTGCAGCGTTTTGCTGTCTGCCTGACGAAACTGAGCCAAACGGATCAGTCCTGGCACACAATGTAGTCAATGGGGAAGTATCCGTTTTCTCTGCCAAAAGAAAACGGATCCGTCTCCCATTGACTTTCAATGGAATTCATGACTGATCCTCTATGTTACAGATAATACAAACTGATCCATTCACGACGGATCAATTTTTGCAGATCCATTACGGATCCGCCCAAAACGCGTGTGAGAAAGTAGCCTAAGGCACATTACAACCGCCATGCATGAAGCACACTGCAAAGGAACCATATTTTCAGACCTTTCCACACTGATTGAAGTTATAGGATGGCCCAGCTCTGGAGGAATTTCCCTACACATGTCCTCCCCTTCCCCAGCTTTATATCAGATTTTGCTGAACCGGTCCTATTAAGCCACAATGTGATCACTTTATATCAGGGATGTTCAACCTGCAGCTGTTGCAAAACTACAACTCCCAGCAAGCCCTAATGGTTGTTGGCTGCACAGGCATGGCTAGCGATCGTAGTTCTGCAACAGCTGGAAGGCCGCAGGTTGTGCTTCCCTGCTTTAGATATTTCCCAGGTACCAACTAAATAGAAATACACCCATAAGCTGCAGCAGAATATAAGCCGTCTGTAGTAACAGCTGAATAGAGAACGCCGATGAGTTTCCCGGATAGCACAGGAAGACATTATAGAGGGGGAAACCTGTGGTGATGTGGGTAACAGGTGGAGAAATCACTGCAGGTTTACTGGAGCAATCGCTGCTTCATGGGTCAGAATTAATGTGCCATGTTCTCCTTTCTCTGAGAAAAGCATGTCTGACATAATCGTGAGAAGGGAAGAATGAAAGAAGTGAAGGTGTAATTGCAGCATTTACAGCTAATGAGTCATTCACATGATGGGAAATGAGAGATGACTGAAGATTTCAGGATTTAATCCACCAGGGAAAAAGTGCATTAAGACCGGATTCACATGAGCCAGTCTTGTATTCTGGACAGTAGGGGTGGGCGATATGGCCCTAAAATCTATATTGCGATATATATATCGACCTGAGGGGTTAATTGCGGCGGATCACGGCGCACAGTAATAGAGGCCGGCACATGCAGGCTACGTTTGTATTCAGGCATATTAACTATATTCATTGGTGGCACAGTGGCCACAGTCCCTTCCCTCCTCCTCCTCATTGGTGGTCATCGGCAGCCGCACACAGTGGGGAGGGAGGCACTCCCTCCTTCCCCACTGTGCCGGCTCAGGAGAACATGGCGAGTGCTGAGAGCAGCGCATGCCATGTCCTACCGCGATATGGCGATAAACGAAATCTCTATCATTGGACAAATTTATATTGTTTATATCGCATATAGTCTATATCGCCCACCCCTACTGGACAGTGTGGACACTGTCAATTTGGGTGGCAGAGGATCCTGCTAGCAGCTGATTGGTGGTAGTACCAGGGTGTCAGACCCTCACCAATCTGACACTGATGACCTACCTTGGGTAGAAACACATGACGTGGTCGTGCCACAGTCAGGAACCGCAGCATCTTATTTCCCAATAGAAGTCAAAGGGGAAATAGGCTTCTGAGACAGACCTAGTACCTCTCAATGTTGTGATGACGGCACCTGCTGTACGTGCAGGCCACCTGCTTTGCGGCTGCTGACCCCTCCCTAGCGTCACTCATGATGCTAGGGAGGCTCGTCCCCGTCGCAACCTGCTATTGGCTGCCCGGATGTTTTGATCCACGCAACGGTCATGCAGTCTGAAACCCAGCAGTACCTTTACTGCAGACTGCTGGCAATTTGTAAACTTCTAGCAGGAATATAAGAATGGTACAACAGAGTGATAAGAACAGATGCTCCAGAATTGTTATTCCATAGGTAATGTAAGAAATTACTAAAACAGACATGATAGGAGAGGGAAGAGGACTTCTTTAAGGATAGTGCATCAATATCGAAGTCCTGGAAAACCCCTTTAGGTCAGTGTCAGACAAGCGAGCCGACTGAAGGAAACCGGCTCCGTGTGGGAGCGTGATATCCTGTCCTGAATTCTGCTGTTGTATCTGGACCTCACAGTAACACAATGATTTATAAACGCTGTGTGTTCCGTCCAGCATCTGTAATGAATTGTACTGACAGAATGCAGTCAGTACAATTACTTACAGCGGAGGTTGGCCAAGTACACAGCATTATAAATCATTAAAATGATGTAAGATCCAGATACAAGAACAGAGTCCAGGACGAGAAATCACAATCCCATGTGGAGCCTGTTTCTCAGTCAACTCGCTCGTCAAATACCAACCTTAAGCTTCTTCACAGCAAAGCTTCCAGCGAAACACTGTAAAAGGGCCACAGCAAAGAACCCGGAGCCCCTCTGTGCACAACTCCTGAAGGGACGTCTCTTCACCTACAGGATTCTGGATCGCTGTGCAGTGCAAGGGCTTTTTCTTAAGATCTGGTGACGTACCGGGGCTATGCTAGGTGGAGGCTTACACCTAGCAATGAGCTTGGTGGTGTCACCGACGGTCTTTAGCGCTGCACTGGCCTGTAAAACAGACTAGTGCAACGCTATAAGACCGCCTGTTAGTGCCGGTGATGTCACCGGGCTAACTGCTAGGCAGAAGCCTCCGCCTAGCAGTGTAAAAAGGTAAACAAAGAGCCCCTGCCCTGCGCAATTCCCAACCAGCTTATCTTTATTCTTTTGAGCGCGGCTTATAGCGTCACAAACAGAGGGTTAGTCCAGATGTACAGTAACGCTTCCTGCACATGTTGCGGATTACATGCGTTTTTTCCACGTGGATTCCCATGCTGAAAACACAGCGTCACACAGTACTGGCAAAGCGTATGAGATTATTATTTTTTTCTTCCATGCAAAAATTGACCTGCGGTGTGGATCTTGAAATCTGCAGCGTGTCAATTCTTGGAATGGAAGGGTGAAATCTGTGGCAAAACCGCATCAAATCCGCCCCAAAACCCGCACGGACCACATACAGTTTTTCCTTTAGTGCCGGTACCCTATCGCTGCGCCCGTCCTTCACTTTAAAAGGTTAATATTTGTCTTCGTAGATTGCCACTTCCGTCCAGGGCTGAACAAATAGCTGGTTGTCATAGGGAGGCCGAAGGGCTGCTGCGATGGACCCGGCCTCATCTGCACAGTCTCTTGTGACTATAGCTGCAGCCACCTAACTGCACAGCGCTCACATACTGACAGCACATATGCCACCTCATCTGCCAACCATAACAGCATCTCGGTTTATACATTTCACCACTGGAAGACCGCCAAAGTGCAGAAGGCGAAAGAGGCAATATGCTGAAGGACATTTGTTTGTGCTTTTCTGGGCAGCAGGAGGGAAAAAAAAAATTTAAACAATTTTTCTACATTGCAGAAGCCTGTACAGGGCGGGTCTCCAACCCGTGGTTCAAAAGTGATCTTAAAACTACAACTCACAGCATGCCCTGAGGCCACTATAATTTATTGGAGAAGTGGGAGCCACATCCCTGGGGAGAAGGGGCTTCACGGGTGTCAGGCAGCCACTTATCTCTCACACTGGAGGGAGAGGAAACTGGGGACTATAGCAGATGGGTGAACAATTATTATAGATATGGGAAGTCAGGTTAAATGGCATCTGTCAGCAGATATGTCCCTATGACACTGGCTGACCTGTTACATGTGCGCTTGGCGGCTGAAGGCATCTGTGTTGCTTCCATGTTCATATGTGTCCGCATTGCTGAGAAAAATTATGTTTTAATATATGGAAATGAGCCTCTAGGAGCAATGGGGGGGTTGTCATTACACCTAGAGGCTCAGCTCTCTGTACTTTAACAGGGCAAGACAACGACATCAACACACCTGGCCCTGTCAATTAAAGTGCAGAGGGTGCGGCAGCTGGAGAGAGCAGAGCCTCAAGGAGTATTGGCAATGCCCCTGTTGCTCTTGGAGGCTCATTTGCATATATTAAAACAATTTCTCTCAGCAATGCGGGCACATATAAACATTGGACCAACACAGACGCCTTGGGCTGCCAAGCGCACATGTAACAGGTCAGCCAGGGTCATAGGGACAAAACTGCTGACAGATGCCCTTTAATTGCTTTTAGGTCATGTACCTTTTACTCAGTCATTGAGGGAAGTATATGCAAATTATCAATTACATCAAGACAATGGCAGTAACGTCATCTGTGCTTGTAATAAAGACTCCATGCACAACTGCTCCAGGTGATAACTGGACATAATGATTGACTGCAACCCACAGACTCAGATCTGCAAAATACGGATGTGGTCTGCGTGCATCCTACACTTCCCTCTGGCCTATTTGAAAAACAGACAATAAGACATGTTCTATCATTTGCAGCACGGCTGCAGATACAACACTGATGATACCCACGTGCTATCCTCTTTTTTTGGCGGTCCCATAGAAATGAATGGGTCAACGAGCGATGTGCAAAAAAGGCGGATTGGACATGGACCGAAAATACGGTCATGTAAACACGCAGCCACCCACGCAGCTTTTAGAATCCAGACTGAGGACACTTCAGATAAAATATAACGCAGTCTTGTAACTTCCACCTCCCCCTCGTGCGCTGTGGTGTAATACGAGGGGATGAACATCAGATCCGCAGCCTCAGTTATTCCATAAACAAAGCAATGACATTTCGGATTTACACTCCATAACCACAAGAGCGGTTTCCATCTCACATTCTCGTCCACAGTGATGGGGCTGCTCTTTCACATTAGCATTAAAGTGCTCATCAGGGACTGAAGAACTAACGACCTAGCCTTAGGACAGGTCATCATCAGTGCGGGTGGGGGGGGGGGGTAGACTCCCAGCACCCCTGCCAATCAGCTGTTGCTCCATCCTAGTGGCCGGGGCTGGTTACTGCAGAACTGTTCCGCATGCAACAAATACGAACATAGTAAAAGCCTTCAACTCTGTTCCCGGTTTGTGTTCACTTCTTACTCCCGGGATACTACCAACATAATGTGTTTATGCTTATTAACATGTCGCTTGCTATAGATCAGGCAATTTGTCGGATTTGTACCCATCTTTCTTATGTATGAGTAAAAGCCACCGCTCTTTAGCTCTAACCACAGATCACCAAGAAATAGGGGGCATATCACTGTAGGATTTACCAACACAAGATTTGTCAGAAACCTACATCTGTGTGAGATGTGGTCACAATATAGTAGATTTAATGGCCATCTATGCCTTCAGGGCAATTTATTTTATGTATGCATTTTACTCATTTTGGGCTAAAGATCTTTTTTTTTTTCAATTGGCGTCTATCAAAAATTCAGCCGTTTTTGAGATACAGGGGTTAAAAAATATAATAATCAGTCTATGCAGAATATCACTTCTCAGGTTCATCAGCTGAGGGCTCATGTGAAGCCTTACATCTGATCTCCTGACCTCAAGCAATCTAAACTCTTAATCCAGTAAGGCCGAATGCACACGGCCATGTGCCGTCCGTGGTATCCCGGCCTGGAATCCTGCTGAGAGCAGAAGCGCACAGCGTCATTGGTTGCTATGACGCTGTGCGCTTCATGCCGCCGCTGCCATACAGTAATACACTCTGAATCCAGGCCGGGATACCACTGTGCATTCGGCTTAAGAATGTGGTTTATGAGGTCAGAAGATCAGCAATAAGGCCCAAGGTGGGACTGAAGTGACACTCTGCAGACAGACCGATTTTAAACCCCCGTATCTTAAAAAACGGCTGAAAAAATTATTTTTAGCCCAAATTATTAAAATGCAGCAATTAAAAAAAGATTGCCCAAAAAAGTTGTCCATAGCCTTTATTACTACTTGCAAAGTCATTTTATATAGATTTTATTTAGGACCCACTGGGGCATATGAAAACGCATCTGCTGACCAGGACAGCAGTAAGGTGACTACAATAAAAACTACACATATGTAAACGTGGTGTCAATCCAGGTCACAATCCTTAACGAACCATCCGGCAGAAATAATCCGCACTAATGCCTCCGAGTCAACAGATCCTAAGCAAAGTCATGGCGTAATCTACCGGGCTGGGCACACGGATCTCGTTCAGCACAAGTCTCTCTCCCTGAGCATTATTCTAATAATCCACACTCATACATGACAATATCAATGGGCACATTTGTATCCCACAATGATGGGAGTCTGACTCGCACACAAGGTTGTTCCAGCCGTTCTTCCTAAAGCTGCGGATTGACTTCGTATCCTGCTGAATGAATTTGTAAAAAAAGCAAACGCCACAACTCCCAATGCATTTTCTCATTTCTGTGCTTTTATTGCACTAGGGCTGAGCTAATCCAGGGAGCCCGGGTGCCAATGATCCATGAAACGCACTGCAGCTGCCAAACTTTTGGGCCATTTACTACTAAAAAAATTATAATTTGAATCATCTCTTAAAGACTAGTCAAAGTATAGGGCCAAAAGCTACAGCAAAAATCTGCAGATTTTATGCAAACTGCTGCAGATTTTACCCCAGCACATTGAAGGGGTAAAAATCCACCACATTTCCGCAAAACAAAAAGGGTAGGTTTACACCTCCGTATAAGTGATCTGACAGGCGGTCCCAGCGGAGAACAGCCTGTTGGAGTTCATTGGATTTGGCCTAGCCAGATACTGCCGCTCAGCGCTGGACCCCACTGACTGTAATAGGATCTTGGCGCTTTCTGATGAAATGCATGCAAGAGGTTTTTGTTTATCTGAAAACCTGGAATTTATGCCAGAAAGCAGCCAGATCCCATTATGGTCAGTGGGGTCCAGCGGTGACTGCACTATCCAGCTAGGCCAGGTCCAGTTAACTCCGGTAGGCTGTGAACATGCCCTAAGCTGCAGATCCGAAAATCAGCGTCATTCTCGTTTTGTCATGTAGAAAATTTCTGTTAAATGAAAACAATTTTCAAAACTACTGCAGCGCATCTTGGACAGACCCCTCCATAACATTACCCAACAGAAAATTCATTTTTTCCCCTCTGTTCTGTCTGAATCGTGCAGAAAAAAACCTTGGTATGGAACTGACGATATAACATGGTACAGCATGGCCCCATAGGCTTCTACAGGCGCTGCATTCAGAGGCTGGGCGGTTGTTTTTTTATTTGTTTGTTCTGGCCATAACTTTTCTTTTTTTGCGTGGTGAATTGTATTTTTTATGGTAATGAGAAAAAGCAGTTCCATCATTGTTTTTTGCACTTTTACGACCTGTGCGCCATAACTAGCATATTGCTGTTATTCTATGAGTCAGTACGATATCTGTAGTTTTTTTACAGCTTGGGCACAGTCTCATTAGGTTGCCACAATCCAAGAGACAGGACTTCATGTTTGCGCCGTTAGAGTCGCAGGCGGCATTTTTTTTTGGGGGGGGGGGGGGGGGGGGGACATGGGACTTATTGATTAACATGCATTATCTTTTGGGGCAGGGTGAAAGAAAAAAAAAGATTCCATATTTTTTTATGTTGTACTTGGGCCGGTTTAAATGACGTATTATACAGGGCTCTGGCAAACAGACTGATAGTGTTTTTTTAACCAATTTTATAAAATAACTATGAACAAATTTAACTAACTTATTTTTTACTCTCACTAGGGGACATTGTTTTTATAATGCACTGGTATACCTTGCATACCAATGCATTATAGCCCATCATTAACAGTGACAAGCAGTCTATTAGGCTGTAGCACAATCTAATATACATACAGTTATGTTAGGCCCCAGGCTGCCGTGACAGCACAGGGAGCCCCCTATCCCTCTGACCACTTAGATACTGCAGTCACTATTGACTGCGGCATCTAAAGAGTTAAGCAGCCGAAATCAGAGTTAAAGGTGTTATCCAGGAATTATTGATGATGACCTATCCTCAGTACTGATCATCATCATATCGGTGGGTGTTTGGGTCACAGCACCCCCACTCATCAGCTGTTACAGGGAGCTGCCACGCTCCCCAGAGCTCGCTCCCAGCAGATTTCAAAACCCAGAGCCGTATATTGTATAGCAATTCTGCCCCATTGACTTGAATGGGGCTGATCTGCAACTAGGCCCTGTGACAACACAGTCTCACGGAGCGGCGGCCTCTTCCAACAGCTGATTGCTAGAGGTCCTAGATGTAGGACCCCCACCAATCTGATATTGATAAGTTCTTTAACCCTGATGCTGACTGTTACAGCAGAAGCCCAGCTTAAGTAAGGGTACGGCTTCCACGAGGATCCAGAGCACAGCCTATGAGGTCTCTTCAGCCTGTGTCAGGGACTAAAGGGACCTCACAGTCTGGGCTGATACAGCGCTCCGGCCCATACAGTCTCACGCGTAGTAACAGGCATGAGACTTTTTGCTATGACACTCGTACAGTCGTTATTGTATCCTCTGGCTGTAAAGTTTCATACAACGAGCGATAACACATTTATGTGCATGAGGCCTTAGTGCCACACACAGGAACACTCAGCTGAACATGCATGTGTTGTAAACCGTAGAAGGAAGAAAGCTACTGCCAGACACCTCTGGAGAACAAACTGATCCAACATGCCTGACATCAGGGGTCGGGGAGATTCTATAAGACTTGGCGTTCAGCCGACATACGTCTAAGGCTACTTACACACTCGCGTTTTGGCTTTCCGTTTGCGAGATCCGTTCAGGGCTCTCACACGCGGTCCAAAACGGATCAGTTTTGCCCTAATGCATCCTGAATGGAACAGGATCTGCTCAGAATGCATCAGTTTGCCTCCGATCAGTCTCCATTCCGCTCTGAAGGCTGCCTGCAGCATTTTTCTGTCCGCTTGACGAAACTGAGCCAAACGGATCCGTCCTGGCCCACAATGCAAGTCAATAGGGACGGATCCGTTTTCTGTGGCACAATAGAAAACGGATCCGTCTCCCATTGACTTTCAATGGAGTTCATGACGGATCAGTTAATACAAACAGATAATACAAACGGATCCATTAATGATGGATGCATGCGGTTGTATTATTGTAACGGAAGCGTTTTTGCAGATCCATGACGGATCCGCCCAAAACGCAAGTGTGAAAGTAGCCTAATGTGTATGGCCAGCCTTACAGAGAAATCAGATACTGGTGAATGCATGTGAGGCTTCTCGTTTCAAGCACCGTGTCTTCATTAAGCCAGACGTATGAACTGTCAAAAAACCCCCTATACTGAACAACCCCCAGGGCGGGCTACTGACGTCACACCGACACCCGCAGCAATGCAAAAGCAGTTTCTCTGGTCAGACAGGGCAGACAAACAGGAAAATTATATATATATAAAAAAAATATATATATTTTTTAGTGTAAAAGTTCAATCCCATAAACCTGCACCTCCCGAAGGCCAGGACCTCACTCTACTCCACTGTCAAGCCCAGTGCACAAGACCTGCAGGTCCAGGATGCCCAGGAATGTACCAACCCTAGAGAGCGGAGGAACTGTCCGTGGGTAGAAGTCAAACGTACCGAAGTAGCCCTGGGCCTTGGCGCAGTGATCCTCCTGGTAGAGGGCATTTTAGTCTCTGCAGTGAATACTTTTTTCCTTTTTTTTGCTTTGTTCACAGGGGTTAATGCAGAGCGGACGGATCCCCTTTAAGACGTCAGAGTGGAGGCCTAACTGTACACATGAGCCCGTCTGCTTCCACGTCCTCCAGTGTTTGCACAATGTATAGAACAGACCTAAATATTTATTAGTACATCCTGTCCTCCCCCTATAGGCCCCGTCCAAGAACATGGCCGCTCCCTGTCGGCCTGCAAGAGCTTAGAGGTTGCGTTATCAGAATGCCAGCGTGCACCGTATGCCAGCGAGCAGCTTTTATCTAGAAAATGTCCGGTTCTATTACACGAACTCATTAGCACTTTGAGATGGTGAGAAGGCACGTTGGGAGGACAGGCTGCAAATAGTGGTATAGCTCCGGCAGTCCAAGCCATGGCACTATGAGAAAGCGGGCACTGCTGGAAGTAAAGACCCTGGTCTCGGGGTGTACGAGTCGCCCTATACGCAGCCATTCCCATACAACACGACCACATAGTGCTGCTGTATAAAGGCTTAAAGCTGAAGAGTCACATTCCACTTCATCTCCAGGGATTATGAACAAAGGCACATAATATAAATTTTCCATATGCCACGACGCTGCCAGGACCTTTAATCAGTAACATGCCAACAGTCAAGTAAAGCTGGGAGGCTGAGGTTACCAATCACAAAGGTGACGAGCTGGAGGATGAGGCCACGACAAGTCAGCTTCACCCCCGATGACTGTGCCCACTCAAGAGGTCTAGGGAATATTAGTGAACTGCACGCGGGCACTAACTGGACCTGATCATGGGAGAAAAAATGCCCGACAACCACCGAGGCCCTAGATAACCCCTAAACCGGGGACCTTCGGCACTCCAGCTGCTGAAAAACTACAACTCCCAGTATCCACACTTACTTGGTTGTTCTTATAGCTCCCATAGAAGTTAAAGGAGGATCCTGGGAGTTGTAGTTTCAGAACAGTTGGAGTGCCGGAGGATGCAGACTCCTGCCCTAGACTAAGGATGCTCAACATGAGGCCCTCCAGCAATTCTAAAACTACAACTCCCACCATGCCCTGCTGTAGGCCATCAGGGCATCCCGGGAGTTGTAGTTTTGCAACAGCTGGAGGGTTGCAGTTTGAGCATCCCCACCCCTAGACCATGCTGGTGGATCAAAGATGGAAAACCACCTTACCCACTCAAATCCCAGTTTGAGAAGTATCCCACAGCTCCAACCAAAGGTGTCACGAATGTCACCTGATGGCAGTACTATCAAACTCAATGTGCAAACCAAAACACAAACACTTCGCCTTCATCCGACAAACTGCACCTGGGTGAAAGACGACCGCGGTCAAGCATATTGGAGGCCACCAAAATTAAAAAAGAAACTTTCTTTCTATTACACCCATTTCCATCGCTGGACAATGAACAGGGACGGAGCTATCTGCCGGTCTGCTCTTCAATCAATCCACAGTGGATTTTTTTACGGTGATGCCACAGGGAGCCATTACGGTCACGTTGCACCAGTTTACCGATTTTTACTACGTCTGCACTCCACCAGTACAGGTGAGCGGCACACGCAAGATGAGCTGTAGGACCTGTGCAAATCCAGGCCACAAGTCCCATGGGACGTACAGGCAGCACCGTCATCCAGCATGGAGGTCACCGCACATCTCATGAAGTTTATAAATCACAAGGTGATCTAAAAGGACCGCCGGATCCCAGATAAGGGTTACAGCGGTTCTCAGATCTGTACTGACACCGTCCAAAATACAGGCAGGCTAACATCATGAGTTAGGGGGGGGTGCATGAACGCCCCCCCTACCTCCTCAAGGTGCCACCCTCCCCATTCATAACCACTTCAGAGGGCGACAGGGAGTAGTCACCAGTGACACACAGATTAGCGCTGTCACATTATATAAACCACAAGCTACCAATTAAGACATCATCCTCCTCATGTAAAAGGAGACACCTGTAGCCTCCACATGTACAAGGACTACGAGACGAATGGCCGACGTGCGCTCACCACCGGTACGGGCGTCCTTTCGACTGGTGAGCGAGAAAAAACTGAACGAGCTCGGCTTCTGCAGACGAGATGGATGATTCAAGCAGGTCACAAGTGAGGCGATAATTAGCGGATACAAGCGGCAATCCTCCTCTCACGATAACAGCCAAAATAACCCGCAAAGTTTTAACGTGTCCGCCAAGACTTCCACCGTATGGACTTAAAGGGGTACTTGAATCCAACAAATGGCCTATGACTGGGTTTGCTGATCGGTGACCTCTGGGACCCTCCCGGATCGAGAATAAATGGGGTGACAGAGCGGATTTACTGCTACAACCTCATCATAGCGGCTCTCCCGGCCACCCGCCTCTGCAGGGACCTCCGCCTCCATTCACTTAAAGGGGTATTCTGGTTGTGGCACATTAAAGATGATAGCTATTAGACTGGACCCCCATGATGGAGCATGCACACCTTCCGCTCTGATCAATTTGGGGGGTTCCCGCTGTCGTGATCAGTGGGACCCCCACTGTTAATAATTATCCCCTTATCCTGTGGACTGGCGATAACTTACCACAGACAGACTACCCCTTTAAGAAGGACAAAGCTGCAATCCCTGCACAATGAGTGGTCGGGGGGGGGGGGCTGCAGGAAATATATGTGAGAGGGCTCAGCACAGAAGCCCCTTCATTCTCAGGATCTGTGGGGGTGCTTTAGTTCAGGCCATCACTTTATACTATGGGATAACCCCTGACAGGAACCAGTTCTCATTGGAAAATCAATATACCCGCAGGCTGCTTTAAAGGGGCACTCCACTCAAAGCTTTCCTCTGATAAGACATACAGCCAATATCTCTCCCCCCCCCCTCCCCCATACAACAAATGTATTCTACAATCCTTCTGGTTAGAGACGCCCCCCGACAACCAATCACAGGGCGTCCCATCACTGTGACCCCCCCCCCATCATCCCGCAACAAGTGATCAGCGCCACCACAGGAGGAGCGAAGAATGACACCTTCCTCACTAAAAGCAATGTCCTGATTACACATGGCACAGAGGTGCCCGCTCCAGCCCCCCTCCTCAATTAACACAGGGCTGACAACCTCTAAGGATGTCTGTTACATCTATGCAGAGGTTTGGGGGATGCAGGATAGATAACAGAAGCCCAAGAGCCTCCCCAATACTGTGACAACCTGGGATTTATCAGATTATTGCCCTGATTGGGGGGGGGGCAGTTTAAATGTGGGGGTCTAGAGTCTGATTTAAAGGGGAAATGCACCCTAATGCAGTTGGAGCTGGGGGGGGGGGCTAGATGTCATTTTCTGACCTGTCAAAAGGGTGCACTTCCCCTTTAAGCAGAGCCTACAGGTGACTGCACAGAGACTGACAGCTGGGAGGTTCTGCAGCAGCTCCGGGGGCAGCACACAAGGGTGAGGGGCCTCAGTCTAAGGCGGGGGTGGGGGGGGCTCCATGAGGAAATCCAGACCCCAGATTCTTACGTTCAAAGTCAGAGTCATCGTCCTCGTCGTCTTCCTCCTCGTCGTCCCCGTTGGACTCGGTCTGCATGGGCTCCCCGTCAAAGTTGACCCCGCGGCCGTGAGGCCGTTGAGCTGCGGCAGCCCCGGCGCCATCCTGCAGCCGCTTCTCCTGGAGCCGGGTGAAATAGTGCACGGCGAAATCGACCAGATCGTGAGGTCTCTGGCGCAAAACCTCCACCGTGTAACCCTGCAGCAACTCCGTCAGGCCGGGCGGGATCTCGATGCTCATCGTCCCCCAGGGGGCTGCTCCGTCTCCGGCTCTCCGTACAGACACACACCGTCACCTCACCGAACGAGTTTTTTTTTTTTTTTTTTTCCTCCCTTGACTTGTAAACCCCCCTCCCTCCCCCCGTTACACACGCACAGCGGCCGCTGGGGGGGCTGAGGCGGCGGCGGCTCCGAGCTTCACCTCACACACACAACCTAAAAGGACCGGCAAGCGCAGCGCGCACTGATCCTGCTAAACCAGGAGGAGGAGGAGCGGCGCCGGGTGTGCGCACAGCGGGAGGGCGGGAAAAAGGGGGCTGGCCTATTGGAGGAGAGGGAGGGACGCTTTACTGACGTCACCGGAATTTCTTCCGCAGGGACTTATTTTTTTTTTCTCTCTCTCTCTATTTGACTGATATGAGAGACTGAAGAAGGAGGGAGGGGCGTGGCGCGCAGGATTTATTTGCATCAAAGAACCGCCCATTGGTCCTTGACCAATCATGGTGAGAGCCTTGGCTTGTGACCACGCCTTTTTGACGTCAGCAAGTAGCTTTGGCCTTGAGAGCTGTGTTGTGGTTTGGGCTGGCAGTGCCAGGCAGTGAGCTGGCAGGAGGGGTGGTGGAGGACTACAAGTCACAGCATGTCAATTTGCCATGGTATATAATTATAAGGGGCAGACAAACAGGGAACACTCAGAGCCACATGGAACTACAAGTCACAGCATGCCTAAGGGGCAGACATTGAGGGTACTCCCAGTGCTGCCTATGACAGTGTAGAACTACAAGTCACAGCATGCCTAAGGGGCAGACATTGAGGGTACTCCCAGTGCTGCCTATGACAAAGTAGAACTACAAGTCACAGCATGCCTAAGGGGCAGACATTGACTCCCTGTGCCACCTATGAGTGTAGAACTACAAGTCACAGCATGCCTAAGGGGCAGACATTGAGGGTACTCCCAGTGCCACCTATGACAGTGTAGAACTACAAGTCACAGCATGTCCTGATACAATGTTATAAGGGGCAGACATTGAGGGTACACCAACCAAGTGCCACATATGACAGTGTAGAACTACACGTCACAGCATGTCCTGATACAATGTTATAAGGGGCAGACATTGACTCCCAGTGCCACCTCTGACAGTGTAGAACTACAAGTCACAGCATGTCCTGATACAATGTTATAAGGGGCAGACATTGAGGGTACTCCCAGTGCCGCCTATGACAGTGTAGAACTACACGTCACAGCATGTCCTGATACAATGTTATAAGGGGCAGACATTGAGGGTACTCCCAGTGCCGCCAATGAGAGTGTAGAACTACAAGGCACAGCATGTCCTGATACAATGTTATTAGAAGGGGCAGACATTGAGGGTACTCCCAGTGCCCTATATGAGAGTAATGTAGAACTACAAGTCACAGCATGTCCTAGAAGACAGAGCAAGGGCATTGTGCAGGGATGGTGCCAGCAAAACGTGTGCTCAATGTACAGGAGGGTTGCGCAGGATTAGGAAACAGAAACAGCACCTCGCCTCTCCACAGGCCGTGTCTGGTATTGCAGCTCAGGGAAGTAGTCACAGGAAGCCTGAGCACACAAGAGGCGCTTTTTTTTCTAATCCCGAACAATCCCTTGAAGTCCTCCTGCCATTACATTTTCTGTGTAATGTATTGGAGATATATATGGCCTGTTTATGGCAGCCGGGGGTCAGCAGGCAGACCACCCTAAACAGCAGCCTGGAATCCTCTGTCAGCTCTGAGGGAACCTTTTAAATTCCCACGACCCCTGGGCTTCCCCAGAAGGACCCCGACAGCTGAACAAGTATTTTTTTTACAGTGGCACGACCCGTCTGAGTGGGCCCTAAACCGGGGTTGGGGGCTTCAGTCTCTGATGGGTTCTCACCCCGGCCTGGGTCTCTGAGGGGCCACTCTCTGCCACAGCCATGCCAGATTGAGCCGTTGGTTTGGTGCAGGCGAGTGCGGTATGGTGACATCATCTGCGTCTAGCCACCGAGTGGAGACCAGGCCGACCTGCGCTGCTATGTATGTAGTGGGCACATGGGCTAGGTGAGTGTTGTTTTTGGAGGTGGCAATAATGTGGAGTACTTATGGAGGCATCATATTGTGTGGGGGCACTTATAGCGCATCATACTGTGCGGGGGCACTTATGGGGCATCCTACTGTGTGGGGGCACTTATGGGACATTATACTTTGTGGGGGCACTTATGGGACATTATACTTTGTGGGGGCACTTATGGGGCATCATACTTTGCGGAGGCACTTATGGGGCATCATACTGTGTGGGGGGCACTTATAGCGTATCATACTGTGTGGCGGCACTTATGGGGCATCATACTGTGTTGGGGCATTTATGGGGCATCATACTGTGTGGGGGGGCACCTATGGGGCATCATACTGTGTGGGGCCACTTATGGGGAATCCTACTGTGTGGGAGCACTTATGGGGCATCATACTGTGTGGGGCCACTTATGGGGCATAATACTGTGTGGGGGCACTTATGGGGCATAATACTGTGTGGGGGCACTTATGGGGAATCCTACTGTGTGGGGGCACTTATGGGGAATCCTACTGTGTGGGAGCACTTATGAGGCATCATACTGTGTGAGGGAACTTATAGGACATTATACTGTGTGAGGGCACTTATGAGGCATCATACTGTGCAGGGGCACTTATGGGGCAT
Organism: Bufo gargarizans; assembly: GCF_014858855.1. Lineage (NCBI taxonomy): Eukaryota > Metazoa > Chordata > Amphibia > Anura > Bufonidae > Bufo > Bufo gargarizans. The sequence goes on along the minus strand of NC_058081.1, from coordinate 475,259,810 downwards.
CATAGTGTGTGGGAGCACTTATGGGGACATTATACTGTGTGGGAGCACTTATGGGGACATTATACTGTGTGGGAGCACTTATGGGGACATTATACTGTATGGGGGACAATTTAGGGGGCATCATATTGTGTGAGGTAATGTGGCAGCAAGTCTCAGACAAGTCACATGACTATTTTAGATTTGCAGCGGGTCGCACACAACCTGCATCACGGACTATGATGGCGCCTCATATGCGACCAAAATCTAGCGGGTGGGATATTTCCCATCAATCTTGTTGCAGTTTCAGGAGGTCGCAACGCGGCCACATAGACAATGCAATCACCGTGTGACTCTAGCCTTAGAGTCTGACCACACGTGGCCTTAGAGTGTGACCACACGTGGCACTTACGCTGTGGATTTTCTGCATCAGACTTGCATGGAGCGGCAGCTAAGTGGATGAATGGCGGCTAGTTGAAGCAGCTCCTTCTTTTTATTGGCGTGCCACTCAACGACCCCGTGTGAACCCAGCCTTACCGGCAGTCACTGGAGCGGTAGATACAGATTTCGTAAAACCTGCGTAATGTCTCCGCCGCAGCGAATGTCCCCGTCCACTCCAATACTGTACAGCGGGCGGCCATGAGCAGTTACCAGGTAGAGATGGATGTAAACTGCCGATTACGCCAAGCGTCATCCGTGCTGTGACATCACAGAGGGAAAAACAATGACTCGAGCCAAAATCCATCCGTGAAAACCAAGTGGCGAGCGGCGCTGTGGAGACGGGAGCATCGAGCAGCTGCTTATTGTAAGAAAGCCTCAGAATTTTAGCTTCCATGGCAAATATTCAGAGAGCAGCGGAAATGAACAGAGAAACGCCACGGCTGACATTATCCAGATGCCGCGCGCCCGCGTGGTGAGGGTCTGAAGGAATCCCGGAGACATAACATAAGGGTGCGTGAAAAAAACTAAAAACCTACACGGCGACGTTAACTGCTCCGTTAAGGCTTCCGTCACACACGTTTTTAATCGTTTTCCCAGGGACAGATGGCCTAAAAAAAACCATCATGGAAGAAAAAGTTTTTGTGTTGTTTTTTTTGGGGGCCACACGTTTTTGGTCAGGCAATTTTCAATTTTCCATAGACTTCATGTCCAAAGTGTGTGAAAGAACACCATACTGTGCCAAAAGCGAGGAAAAACACACACACAAAAAAAAAGAACGCTAGTCTATCATTTAGATTTTATGCAAAAATCTGCCCATGTCACCAAAAACAAATAAATAAATAAAACGGCAAAAAATAACCAAAGAAAAATGCCACCAAAAAAAATAATAAAAAAATCTGTGTTTGGGTGGGTTCACACATAGGTTTTTGCTGGCGTTTTTCCGCACTTTTGTAGGGGTTTTTTTGCACCAGGGCTTTTTTTGTTTTTTTGCGGTAAAAATGCCAGCTCCAGGAGTTAGGTAAAATATGAAATGCAGGACACGCAAGAGGTTTATTTGCTCCCGGCTTTTTGTTCGTTGGGTGGCGTTTTTTAATGTTTGTTTTTTCATCTTTCTAGTTTCTTTGTAAAAAGCACAGCGTGCTGGAGCCCCTGCGTTTTTTTTTCAGGCATTTTTTAACTAACCTTTTCTATGGGGGAAAAATGCCTTGAAGAAAACACTGGTGGTAAACCACACCGTGTGCAAAAAACGCTGAAAAAAAAACGCAGGAGGACAAAGCAAATGCAGCGCTTATTCTTAAAATTTTTTACATTTTTTTTTTACAGGTAAAAAAGCACCAGAGACAAATTCATGTGTTTAAGGAACCTTAGGCTGGGTTTACACACAGTTTTTTTTAATTTTTATTATTATTTCTGAAAATTGCTGCTGATTTTTTTTAGGTGTTTTTCCATAAGGAAAAAAAAATGCAATTCGCACCACACACGATAACAAGAAGAAAAAAAAAACTTTTTTACTGGCATTTTTTAGCAGGAAAAAAAACTCAGACCAAAGTTTTATTATATAGGTACACAGACATGGAATATATTGTAGCTTTGCCTTGTGCAGTTCCTCTGTTATTCTTCCTGTAAATGTATGAATAAATTGACTGGGTGTTACTATTTGGGGGGAGGAAGGAGGCCACCTGCACACTCTGGCTGTGTCCAATCAGTGCTGCCAGACACCGTTATGACGACAGGAATGGTAACAGTTGTCAATTGTGTCAGATATTTCCAGGAGGAATAACAGAGGGACATCACAACGCAGAGTTCTAAGGCTGGGTTCACACCTGAGCGTTTTACAGCGCGTTCCTACGCGCTGTAAAACGCTCAACAAGGAGAAACCAATGCTTCCCTATGGGAATGGTTCTCACCTGGGCGTTTTACAGCGCGTACGATCGCGCTGTAAAACGCCCGACGCCCCAAGAAGTACATGAGCTTCTTTGGGGCGTCTTGTCGCGCGTTCCTGTACATAGACTTTCGGGAACGCGCGACAATGGGCGTTCGCTTATCTCTGTATGCGCGATTGCAAACGCCGGTACAATCGCGCATACAGAGCGCTCCTTTCAGAACGCTCAGGTGTGAACCCAGCGTAAGGGTACTTTCACACTAGCGTTTTTCTTTTCCGGCATTGAGTTCCGTCACAGGGGCTGAACTCCGGATCCGGCATTTTTTCCCATAGGAATGTAGTAGTGCCGGATCCGGCATTCAAAATACCGGAATACCGTATCCGTCCTTCCGGCCTGCGCATACCGGTAAAAATGTGAAAAAATATACAAGACGGATCCGTCTGTCCGCATGACAAGCGGAGAGACGGATCCGTCCTTGCAATGCATTTGTGAGATGGATCCGTATCCGGATCCGTCTCACAAATGCTTTCAGTCAGCGGCGGATCTGACGACGGAACTGCCCGCCGGATCACACTGCCGCAGGTGTGAAAGTAGCCTAAGTAAAGTGGCTCCGGAATTGTATTTCATGTGAAATGCAAGTCTTTACTAAAACAGACACGTCAGAAGTGCGGCCCGGTCCTAGAGATCCCCCAGGACTGAGAGGAAGCGACTAATATGCCGCCATTTATCATATTTCGGGTGGAGATGGCTTCCCTCACGCGTCATGTGACTTTGTACTAGGACATAACAGGATCTCCTTGTCGTTGATGAAAGTCATGCGATCTGTTCCCACAGGAAGCGGCCGCTCGCTATCAGCCGCCGGGAGCAGACGCTCGGTTCTAAATGACATTTTCTGGGCTGATCCGGAAGCCGTCTGGTTATCGCCCGCTCCTCACCCTCGGCTCCCGCACTTATTTCATCATAATGATAACTTCTAGCAAAATTATAGCTCCAGCCACAGCACGTGATGGAAATGTTTAAAGCGAAATGACCTGAGGAGCCTGGACGTCACATATTCTGGATTAGCAGAAGTAAAGTACAGTAAATACCGGAAAAACCTGAATAATATTAACTTAGAACATAGAAAATTATTAAAACCACTGTCTCCTACCTACGCGTTTCGGGCATACCAGCTCTTCCTCGAGGAAGGGCTTGCATGCCTGAAACGCGTAAGCGACAGTGGTTTTAATATTTTTCTACTATGTTCTGAGTTAATATTATTTGGGTGCTGGATCTATTCCCGTTTTTCCTGCATTGTTCCGGGTTGCTAGCCCAGATCGCGTGCACCTTACCTGCATGGCGGTGAGCCGATCCAAATTATAGTAAATACCCACAGTCGGGTCCCATTATGATGACCACCATCTAATATCTAGAGTAGCCGCCCTGTGCAGCTAGACGGGTCCGGAGTGACTCCATAAGGTCCTGGTCGGTTGTCACAGGTATCTGGAGCCATGCTGACCACACAGCATCCCACAGCTGCTGGAGGGGGATCCATAGAGTGGACACGACCAGCGAGGTGGTCCCACAGATGCTCATCTGGGGAATTAGGGGCCAGGGTAGTACTGGGAAGTCTCGGTCAGGCTCTTCCAACCAGTGTCGGACATTTCTAGCCGTCGCATTGTCCTGCTGGAAGATCCCATCCGCCCCAGGGAGACAATCAGCATGTAGGGGTGTACGTGATCTGCAAGGATGAGAGATCGGCTGAGAGTGACTTCCCCGACCATAACGCTTCCCCCACCAGCTTGTGTTCTTCCAGCAATGGCTGCAGGGCGTTCCCTCTCTGATGTTTCTCTCCTGACACGCCAACGTCCACCCGTCCCATGAAGCAAAAAATGTGACTCATCGGAGGAGACCCTTTACCAATCAGCGGAGGTCCGATCCTGATGTAACGTCATCAAAGGAGCAGTGACCGTCCGTCTCCTCCGGAGCCCCAGACGCAGTAGGTTTCTCTGTTGTGTTAGACGCACATTTGGTGCCCCTAGGTCATTTTGGCGGAGAGCTGCTCCACTGTAGGGAGTCCTTCGCCCTCGAGCACCCTCGTAGCCGACGTTCACCTCTCACATCAATGGCACCTGGTGCTCCGCAGTTTCCACGTCTCTTATTCACAATGGCGCCATTTGTCCACTCACCGTACACAGCAGCAGAGAACAGTTCACACTGCTCAGTGTCAGAAATACCGCCACCCGGTGCCCAAAAGCCAATAATCATCCCTTTTACCCATGGCAGCAACAAGGGATATGTGTGCAGACAGCCCATCACTCACCTTATATACCCACCAAGCCAGCTCACAACACCTTATATACCCACCAAGCCAGCTCACAACACCTTATATACCCACCGAGCCGGCTCACCACACCTTATATACCCACCCAGCCAGCTCACAACACCTTATATACCCATCGAGCCGGCTCACCACACCTTATATACCCACCGAGCCAGCTCACCACACCTTATATACCCTCCAAGCCAGCTCACCACACCTTATATACCCACCAAGCCAGCTCACAACACCTTATATACCCACCAAGCCAGCTCACCACACCTTATATACCCACGAGCCAGCTCACAACACCTTATATACCCACCAAGCCGGCTCACAACACCTTATATACCCACCGAGCCAGCTTACCACACCTTATATACCCACATTTATATAAAAGGATTATCAGCCACATACACCGACTGGACTGGGGCGGGGGACCTCCATTCTCAAGACTGACACAAGTCCCAGAAGTGGCACCTGCATCTATAAGACATAATGGATAATGAGAATAACCCTCTGCGCCCCAAATAGTTAAGCCCCTGGCAATTTCCAGTTAGTTACAAGAGATAGTTTTTTCTTATTTTCTATACAGTATAGCTTAAAAGAGAAAGCCAACAAGGTCACAGGCTGCAGACCATCACTTCTTAGCATCAGATGGAGGGTCACAGGCTGCAGACCATCACTTCTTAGCATCAGATAGAGGGTCACAGGCTGCAGACCATCACTTCTTAGCATCAGATGGAGGGTCACAGGCTGCAGACCATCACCTTTCAGTATCAGATAGACAGTTGAGAGCTGCAGACCATCTCCTCTCAGAATCAGATAGAGGGTCGCAGCCTGCAGACCATCGCCTTTTAGTATCAGATGGAGGGTCACAGGCTGCAGACCATCACTTCTTAGCATCAGATGGAGGACCACTGTCTGCAGCCCATCACCTTTCAGTATTAGATGGACAGTCGCGGGCTGCAGACCATCGCCTCTCAGTACCAGCTGGAGGTCTGCGGGCTGCAGACCATCTCTTCCAGCTTTTCGGCCCCGTGGAACTCTTTCTCTTGTCTCCTCTCCTTTTCCCGCCTCTCGCACACTTCCAGTAAGTTTCACCTTTTGGACATCGTCCGGATGTATTTTTAGAAGCAGACAGTTTATAGAATGAAATAAATCTGTGCGCTTGGTACGCAGTCCCTGGAGGCGGCCATCGCTGGACTATTCTCTGCGCAAGGTGGAAAGACTCAACCTTAGGCCTCCTGCACACCAACGTATTTTCATTCCGTTTCCATTCCGTTTTTTGTTTTTTTTTTGCGGACAGTATACGGCCCCCCCAGCAAACAGTCAAATACCCACAGCGGCCAGAACTGAGATGGCAGACTCATCAGACCTAGGACAAAAGGATCGGGCATGTTGAAATCCAACAGCCCAATCCTTATCACCCCTCCATTTCTAGGGAGATTCGGAAGGTCCCCATACATTTGATCGTTAATGGCGACTGATGTAAAAAAAAAAAAATGAAAATCAGACATCATACAGCACATGACTATCTCTTTCTAACAAAGCCAGAACCAGCCCTGTACCTCACATGGATCCAGAGATCTGCACATTCATTGCTCCAATTGTTCTGCTAGATTTATCTCAGGCTGGCAGCTCAGCGGGTGTGTCCTTTCTAGTGCAGATCGGTGTGTCCTTTCTAGTGCAGATCGGCCTGTCCTTTCTGGTGCAGCTCGGCGAGTGTGTCCTTTCTGGTGCAGCTCGGCGAGTGTGTCCTTTCTGGTGCAGCTCAGCGAGTGTGTCCTTTCTGGTGCAGCTCAGTGACCTGTCCTTTCTGGTGCAGCTCAGCGAGTGTGTTCTTTCTGGTGCAGCTCAGTGGCCTGTCCTTTCTGGTGCAGCTCAGCGGGTGTGTCCTTTCTGGTGCAGCTCAGCGAGTGTGTCCTTTCTGGTGCAGCTCTCTCCCTATCACAGCTGAGGAGGCAGTTGAAGGTCGGAAGAGAGCATGTGCGCCCCCCTCAGTGAGGTAGATTTTTTATTATATGTAATTGCAAAAATATTCAGATCCAGGTGCAGCTTCGAAAACGGCAGAATATATTTTTTCGTGGGAGAACCCCTTTAAGTAAAAGTTCTCTTTTAGTACCTACATCTGCATGAAATGCGGAGTCATAGCAAATGCTTTAGATTTTAGGTCATGATGCTTTCTGCTCTAGTCACACCCGAAGCAGCATTTAGAATTCTGCCAAGTTCCCATTACCAGAGTGCAGTGCCTTGGGGGAGACCAGACTAGTGCTAATAGCCGCACGTGATAATGAGTCATTTGTGGTGGAGTACTTTTTTATGGCCATTCGATAACGGGGACCCTGAGAGGTTCTGGGTAGGAGGCGTCCCTCAGAGGCAGCGCGTGAGCCGTGCATCCAGAAAAACAATGTTATATAGGAAGAGGCACAGACGGTAAATGAAGTGCGAAAAGACGCTTCCTTCCCATCATCGTGACCTCACCGTGCCCCCACCGATTCCTGACCAGCGCTCAGCACGTTCTCTTAAAGGGGTCTTAAACATCCATGACCTATCCTCAATATAAGAATGATGGGGGTCCGGCTCCTAGCACCCCTACCGATCTGAAGGGGGATTGAGCTGCAATACCAAGCATAGCCACTACACGATGTACGGCGCTGATCGGGGGGGGGGGGGGTGTCAGACCCCACGATCTGATGCGGATGGTCACCAATACTTAATTTCCCTTACAGGGGGCAATCAGATGGTCGGCCATTAACTATAATTTTTACAATATGGCGCCATTTTCTTACCACCGCTGCCACTTCATTCTAAGGATTATCAGCGGTCACATGGATCATACCTCCGCCTATCGGCGTCATATCCTAGCAATGTGCCACCTTTGCCAATGCTGCGCCCACCCCTTTAATCGCTGCTCAATGGCAGGTCTCCAGTTCCCTCCATGTTTCAGTTCTGCCTCATTTTCAAGATATCCCCTTGCTGTCAATGAATGGAAAGATTCTTATCTATAAGCATAGGCTGAAAACCGGTCAGGTCCTGCTGACAAGGATGCACACCTCTCAACCACATTGTAGTTTAGCCACATTTTTACCCCTGTATTTCGGAGAATCCCGTAAAAAAAATTGCAACTTGTGAATGCACCCCTACAGTGGATGGCAGCGCTCGGCCTCTCAGTATGTAGATGTATAGAAGAGCATTTCTATTCACTGACAGCAAGCAGAGCGTTAGACAAATGGGGAAGAAACTAAACACAAAGTGGCAAGATTTATTTACAGCGTAGAAAAGTAACAATTGATTGCGCAAATTTTGATTTAAAAAAATTGCAATATTTAGCTTGTTTATGCCGGACTCGCCAGATTTATACACAACCCGACAGATTTACCATTATTTACGCCGGGTGTGAACTACACCCGAAATCTACACCAGCTCCGGTGTCCAGGCTGTGAATTTTCTGCAGCGAAAAAAATCTGCAATGAAATCCGTGCCGATTTTTGTTGCGCCATTCCCGGCATAAATGCTTCAGGTTTGTCGTGAATTGCGCCCACTGCGTTGCAAAATGCAAAATCTGCAGTAAAAAGACTACAACATACATGGACCTGCTGTGAGGCTAGCCTTGGGCGTGATGGGGAAAAATTGCGCGGTCGTATGGATCTTTGCTGTCTGTTCCCTTTGCATCTGCAACGGAACTTGAATTATCAGCGCCGAGTAATGTTTACTGGCGAGACGTTGCAACCACAAACCACGGAGGCCTCCTGTCCCGAGCAGATAAGTACTCGTGTAAGAGCCACATTAATGAGAGAGCATCTGGCACAGCGTTTACACCGACTGAGCCATTAAAGAGGAATAATAGAGAAGACTGAGTGCGGAATACGTCATCTCTATGGCGGACAGAGCTCTTGTTGCAGGGCATTAAAGGGGTTCTCCGAGTCTTCTATATTGATGGCCTATCCTCGGGATAGGTCATCAATATCTGATCGGCGGGAAAAAATAAAAACGTAAAAAAAAAAGGCATAAAACAAACACAAAAATAGTCAAAAATTGTATAGAAAACAAACTATGGGGGTTATTTACTATAGCTTTAATTCTGGTGTGGAAAAAGCACAAATTTAGTTGCAACAGATTTTGTGACTTTTTATCTATTTTTCCGACGCTCTTGCCACTTTTCTAAAAACTCACCAAAACTGGCGCAATTTTCACCAGAAATCTTCTCCAGATTCCAGTTTCTCTTGCATCGACAGCAGAGAATGCAACATATTTAATAAGAGACGTGTAAAACGCCAGTGTTTAGTAAATGACCCCGATTGGCTTTAATTTAATAATCTTAGTGCGCCATTTTTGTGCAGATACAGTCTCTTGGCATCACTGACCCGGCCCTCTCCTGGATCACATCATACCTCACAGACCGGACGTTTAGCGTCTCCCACTCTCGCACCACCTCCTCGTCTCATTCCCTCTCTGTTGGTGTCCCGCAAGGCTCTGTCCTAGGATCTTCCATATCCTCCTTCTTCTCCTCTCGCTTTCTAAAACTGAACATGGATGAAACAGAACTCATCATCTTTCCCCCCTCTTGCTCACCCGCCCCCTTCCCCAACAGACCTATCTATCACGATCAATGGCTGCACACTCTCCCCGGTCAACCAAGTCCCCTGCCTTGGAGTGACCTTGGATTCTGCCCTTTCCTTCTGACCGCACATCCAAGCCCTTTCCACCACCTGCCGCCTCCAACTCAAAAACATCTCCCGCATCCGCACTTTCCTCAACTTTGAATCTGATAAAATGCTTGTACATGCCCTCATCATCTCCCGCCAAGACTACTGCAACATCCTCCTCTGTGGCCTTCCATCTAGCACTCTCGCACCCCTCCAATCTATCCTCAACTCTGCTGCCCGACTAATCCACCTCTCACCCTGTTACTCCTCTGCCAATCCCTTCACTGGCTCCCCATTGCCCAGCGAATTCAGTTCAAAGTACTAACAAATACATACAAGGCGTCCACAACCTGTCCCCTCCCTACATCTCTGAGCTACTTTCCCGATACATCCCCACACGCACTCTCCGATCCTCACAAGACCTCCTTCTCTCCTCTCCTCTTATTGCCTCTTCCCACAATCACCTCCAGGATTTCTCCCACGCATCCCCCATACTCTGGAACTCGCTGCCCCAACATATCAGACTCTCACCGACAGTGGAATCCTTCAAAAGAAACCTGAAAACCCACCTCTTCAGACAAGCCTACAACCCGTGACCCTGCTGCCTCTATACCGCCATGACCAACTTCACCCGCACCTACTTAGTCCTTCTCCCATACCACGTAGATTGTAAGCCTCGCGGGCAGGGCCCTCTTCTGTACCAGTCTGTAACTCGTCTTGTTTATGATTAGTGTCTGTATTATGTGTGTGCACCGCTCCTCAGTACATGTACAGCGCTATGGAATGAATGGTGCTTTAATAATAAATAATAATAATTATGTGTTTGCACCAAAAAGAATGGCTTTGCGCGAAGGTGGGCACGGTTTAATGGGGGTATAATTTGCATCAAATTTACTATTTCCGTGGTCTGAAGTAAGCCGAGGAAGCAAGAAGCGCACTAAGCTGTGATAAGTTTGTCGCCTTCTGGGACTGCGAGTTCTTGTGCCCGGAGACCTGCATTTCACAACCTCCCTGTTCTCCTGCCCCATTATTTACTACACAACACTCATTACCTGTTGCGCCATCCCCGTGTTTTTCCCTAAGCAATGGAGATGACAATCCATGATTTACACTGCGGCCCCACCCGTCCTCCCTGCCGTCTATGAATGCAGCTGGATCAAAGAGTACCCGGCAAATTAAAGGGGTTGAGCAACTGTTTGACTTTATTACATTAGGATCTAATCTATGCAACAAGCATTCATTTTCCCTGCAGCACCCCCGCAGGTGAAATGAAGAATTACATCTACTGAAATCAGTAGGTATATGCATGAACATGTTGGGTCCTCCAGAGTTAAAGATGCTCTTTGTGATCGCTCTCCATTCTGGCTAATGGAGGGTGGTCCTGAATGGGGAGCACCTCCCGCCCCTTATTATTTCAGAATTCCCTAATAACATATTTGATAGTGGCTTTTCTAAACCGGACATTCCTTTTAAAGGGGTTCTGGTATTAATGGTCTACCCTCAGGACATTGTTGCCCATGCCCACGGTCCCCAATTTACAGGGACTGTCTCTAATTTTTAAAGACAGTCTCTGCAAATTTGGACTGCTCTGGCCCAAAAATGGATGGGGCATATGTAAGCACCAGTCATAAATGAGTGCTTCCACACCATTTATGGACGTTCCTTGGGTGCTGCAGTGACCAGCTCCATCCACTACACAATGGATGGCGCTGTGTAGCTCAGGTGTTGACAAACAGCTGATTGGCAAGGGGTCCCGGGTGTCAGACCCCCGCTGATCTGATATTTGGTGACGTATCCTTAGTCAAACCCTGGACAAACCCCTTTAAAGGGGTTGTCCGGGTTCAGAGTTGAACCCGGACATACCCTTATTTTCACCCAGGCAGCTAGGGCTCGCTAGCACAGGCTCTTTTGTTTATCATAACACACTGCCAGGCAGAAACCTCCGCCCGTCAGTGTGTTCGGTGACGTCACCGCTCTGATGGGCGGGCTTTAGCACTGCCCTAGCTGTTTAACTGGCTAGGGCAGCGCTAAATCCCACCCATCAGTGCCGGTGACGTCACCGGGCTTCCTGGCAGCCCCATGGAGAGCCCGGTAGGTCACCGGATCTCCAAAAAATGCCTTTGCCCTGCGTGATTTAGCACAGGGCAAAGGAGAGCATCAGAGCATGAACTGCTCCGATGCGCAAGTCAGCGGGGCTGCCGGGGTGAAAATGGAAGAATGTCCGGGTTCAGCTCTGAACCCGGACAACTGCCTTTAACCATTGTATAACGACATTATGTCCAAAGCCGAGAAAAATCCAGCTTCCAAGATGCAAAAGGTGGAATCTTTATTGTGCGATTAAAATCCAATACAAGACATCACAGGTTACAGTAACGCGTTTCAGACCACAAGTAAATCAGGGTCCTTCATCATGACAAAACACTGTGTTCAAAACTCGGTTTAAGGGCTCTTTCACACTTGCGTTGTCCGGATCCGGCGTGTACTCCATTTGCCGGAATTACACGCCGGATCCGGAAAAACGCAAGTGAACTGAAAGCATTTGAAGACGGATCCGTCTTCAAAATGCGTTCAGTGTTACTATGGCAGCCAGGACGCTATTAAAGTCCTGGTTGCCATAGTAGTAGTGGGGAGCGGGGGAGCGGGGGAGCGGTATACTTACCGTCCGTGCAGCTCCCGGGGCGCTCCAGAATGACGTCAGAGCGCCCCATGCGCATGGATGACGTGCTATGTCAGGGGTGGCCAACCCGCGGCTCGCGAGCCGCATGCGGCTCCTTGCGCCTTCATTTGCGGCTCGCAGGGGAGCGGTGCGGCCAGCGATTACTCTCCTCTTTGCAACGGTGGAAGGCTGGAGGATTCAGAGCGCCGAGAGCGGGCACGTGACTCAGTCAATCACTGCAGCCCCGCCTCCTCCAGCGGCAGAGAAGGCGAAGCTGCAGTGCTTGACCCCGCCACCAGCCGCCGATGTGCCCGCCCACGGCCACACCCCCCATCTGTGAGTGTGTTTGTGTGTGACTGAATGCCCGCCCATAATCTTCCCAGTGCCAGCCCAGCAGCCAGATTCATCAGACCGCAGGCTGGGTCTATGGGGGCGGCAAGAAGTGGCGCAGCAAGCAAGGAGGACCTGGTTCCAGTTCCATAGTAAATTTTAATGAATGTGAATGGTGGACAGCAGGGCAGGACAGTGGGCACTCAATCAGAGCAGCAGTGGCAGAGATAATCACTGAGGCCAGCAGCAGACCTTTTAGTCTGATTATAGCCACTCTGCAGCTTCGGCTCTAATCTGACTGAAATGGCTGCTGCTGGCCTCAGTCTCTCTGCCACTGCTGCTCTGCCTTTTTTTCACAGGTGCCACTGCCCAGCACACAAAGTGTATTTCAGCATATGGGCGGTCGTCTAAGCATGGGCAGTCATCTGAGCTTAAGGCGGTCATCTGAGCATATGGGCGGTCGTCTAAGCATGGGTGGTCATCTGAGCATATGGGCGGTCGTCTAAGCATGGGTGGTCATCTGAGCTTAAGGCGGTCATCTGAGCATAAGGCGGTCATCTGAGCATGGGGTGGTCATCTGAGCATGGGGTGGTCATCTGAGCATGGGGCGGTCATCTGAGCATAGAGCGGTCATCTGAGCATATGGTCGGTCATCTGAGCATAGAGTGGTCATCTGAGCATAAGTCGGTTATCTGAGCATAAGGCGGTCATTTGAGCATGGGGCGGTCACCTGAGCATAGAGCGGTCATCTGAGCATATGGGCGGTCATCTGAGCATAGAGTGGTCATCTGAGCATAAGGCGGTCATCTAAGCATATGGGCGGTCATCTGAGCATAAGGCGGTCATCTGAGCTTAGACTGGTCATTTGAGCATGGGGCGGTGATCTGAGCATGGGCGGTGATCTGAGTATAGGGCAGTCATCTGAGCATAGGGCAGTCATCTGAGTATAGGGCAGTCATCTGAGTATAGGGCAGTCATCTGAGTATAGGGCAGTCATCTGAGCATAGGGCAGTCATCTGAGTATAGGGCAGTCATCTGAGCATAGGGCAGTCATCTGAGTATAGGGCAGTCATCTGAGTATAGGGCAGTCATCTGAGCATAGGGCAGTCATCTGAGCATGGGCAGTGATCTGAGCATAGGGCAGTCATCTGAGCATAGGGCAGTCATCTGAGCATAGGGCAGTCACCTGAGTATAGGGCAGTCATCTGAGTATAGGGCAGTCATCTGAGCATAGGGCAGTCACCTGAGTATAGGGCAGTCATCTGAGTATAGGGCAGTCATCTGAGCATGGGCGGTCATCTGAGCATAGGGCAGTCATCTGAGCACAGGGCAGTCATCTGAGCATGGGCGGTCATCTGAGCATGGGCAGTCACCTGAGTATAGGGCAGTCATCTGAGTATAGGGCAGTCATCTGAGCATGGGCGGTCATCTGAGCATGGGCGGTCATCTGAAAAAATCTTGAAACACATTATAAAACAAAGATTGCCAGGAGTCTCACTAAAGCTGTCTACATTACAGGTAGGAGAGGTGGTTTAAATGTTTGATAACTCAATTGCAGTAATACTGTCGTGTGCACGCATATTTATGTAAACGGATAGCTTGTGGCTCCTGGCAGTCATACGATTTTTTTTTCTGGCTCTTTGTGTCTGTAAGGTTGGCCACCCCTGTGCTATGTGATCACGTCATCCATGCGCGTGGGGCGCCCTGACGTCACTCTGGAGCGCCCCGGGAGCCGCACGGATGGTAAGTATACCGATCCCCTGCTCCCCACTACACTTTACCATGGCTGCCAGGACTTTAGCGTCCCGGCAGCCATGGTAACCATTCAGAAAAAGCTAAACGTCGGATCTGGCAATGCGCCGAAACGACGTTTAGCTTAAGGCCGGATCTGGATCAATGCCTTGCAATGGGCATTAATTCCGGATCCGGCCTTGCGGCAAGTGTTCAGGATTTTTGGCCGGAGCGAAAAGCGCAGCATGCTGCGCTATTTTCTCCAACCAAAAAACGTTCCGGTCCGGAACTGAAGATATCCTGATGCATCCTGAACGGATTTCTCTCCATTCAGAATGCATTAGGATAAAGCTGATCAGGATTCTTCCGGCATAGAGCCCCGACGACGGAACTCTATGCCGGAAGAAAAGAACGCAAGTGTGAAAGAGCCCTAAAAAGGCTAGTCCACACCTGAAACCCCAATCACTGAATCACATGACCTGATTGCTCAGACTCAGATCACGTGTCAACCATTAAAAAGGGATATACATGAAATATACAACGAACACATAAACAAAGCATAAAAGAAAGAAATGGCAGCAAATATATGGTTAATACTGTAGTATGAGATCATGTCTCTTGTTAAGACCTTCTGGATAACGCGTGGCGAGTAAAAACATCCAATATGCTTCTCTGTTAAGCAGCTTTCTCCTCAGATCACCACCTCTAGCCGGAATATAAACCCTCTCTATACCTTGCGCTCTCAAATGGGTCACTTCACCCCCGTGCACTACTGCAGTGTTCACTTACTGCGGACACATGGCGGTTTTTGTAGTGGGGAATGTCTGATATGTGCTTGCGAATTCGCGATTTTATTTGGTTAGAGGTACAACCTACATATTGTAGCTTACAAATTGGGCAGGTCACTAAGTAGATCGCATTTTTTGTGTTGCAATTCAAATAACTTTTTGCCATTAGCTGTAGAATGAAAAGATTGGCTCACTTGAAAATGATCGCAGCAAATGCACCTGCCATGCCCGCACTTGTAGCTCCCCTTCGTTGAAAGCCAAGTCGGTGTTATATTGTTTTTTTCTTTATATAAACTGGGACTGATAAGACTGCCTAAGGCCCCTTACACACGGGCAAATTTTCCGCGCGGGTGCAATGCGTGATGTGAACGCATTGCACCCGCACTGAATCTGGACCCATTCATTTCTATAGGGCTGTGCACACGAGCAGTTATTTTCACGCATCACTTGTGCGTTGCGTGAAAATCGCAGCATGTTCTATATTGTGCATTTTCTACACAACGCAGGCCCCATAAAAGTGAATGGGGCTGCGTGAAAATCGCAAGCATCTGCAAGCTAATGCAGATGCGGTGCGATTTTCACGCACGGTTGCTAGGAGACGATCGGGATGGAGACCCGATCATTTTATTATTTTCCCTTATAACATGGTTATAAATGCACAGTACAATAGCGCTGGAGGGGTTAAAAAAAATAAAAAAAATAATTTAATTCACCTAATCCACTTGCTCGCGCAGCCGGCATCTCCTTCTGTCTCTTTCTTTGCTGATTGCAGTCAAAGGACCTGTGGTGACGTCACTCCGGTCATCACATGATCCATCTAAAAGATCATGTGATGGACCATGTGATGACCGGAGTGACGTCACCACAGGTCCTTTGACTGCAATCAGCAAAGAAAGAGACAGAAGGAGATGCCGCTGCGCGAGCAAGTGGATTAAGGTGAATTAAATTTTATTTTATTTTTTTAACCCCTCCAGCGCTATTGTACTATGTATTCTGTATTCAGAATGCTATTATTTTCCCTTATAACCATGTTATAAGGGAAAATAATACAATCTACAGAACACCGATCCCAAGCCCGAACTTCTGTGATGCCGATTTTTCTCACGCGCGTGCAAAACGCATTACAATGTTTTGCACTCGCGCGGAAAAATCGTGCAAAACGCACCCGCACGAGAAACCAGCCTAACATGGGAGCTTTTTTTGCAGCACATCTAATGCCTCCCGCTATTTTTTTCTGACCACTTCTCATCAAAACTGAGGACTGGTAAATGTTTTTTGATGATTTTACATATTTCCCGATACTGTACTGGGTTACAAAAGTGATGGGAGTATGCCCATCCGCTCCACTGCGACCCACTACAGCTGTGGAATTTTTATCCGGAAAGATCAAAGAATTGCGGTCTAAGCTCAAAACCGTTTTTTTGCTGATATGATTCCGAGCATAGGCTCTAAGAGCCAACCTGTTTACAATCTTAATGCTCTCCTGTTCAAAAGACGAAATGTCCGAGCAGTTTACGCCTGGTACGGATCAATTCGCCTTTCGGAATATTAGATATCACATGCTGCGGGTGGCATGATGATGCATGTAAAATGGTATTGCCGGCTAGATCTTTCCTAAAGGTGGAGGTGTTCACACTGGAGGTTACAGAATCACCACTCAATTTTAAATCCAAAAAAGTAACTAACCTGGTGTCAAAGTGCAGTGTGAAAGAAATAGAGGGTACACATGAATGAAAATACTCGCCAAACAGTGGTATGGACGCCACATGACCAGACCATACAAGGAGCAGGTCATCGATGTAGCGCCCATACCGCTGCAGGCGATCACAGAAAGGGTGGGTGTCGATGAGGAGGAGGCATCTCTCCCACCATGCCCTAAATATATTAGCAATGGAGGGAGAGAACTTAGCCCCCATCGACACCCCAGACGCCTGCAAATAATAACATCCATTGAACATGAAAAAATTGTGTTTTTAAAAGAAAATTGACCGACATCTCCGAAAATTCTTGCAATTCACAGAGGAACCAGCGCAGAGATCGCAGCGCCAATTCATGTGGAATATTCGTATAAAGTGACACCACGTCTGCAGCAATCCAAACATATTCCTCCCTCTATTGGAACGACGACATATAACGACATTATGTTCTAAAATTCTAAGGCTAGGTCTACACAACGACTTTTGTCGCACCAAGTGGTTGTTCCAAGAACAGCTGAGCAAGAATGCATGCTGGGAGTTGTAGTTTCACAATACCTTGAGTGAGAGTGACGGGTGTTCTTCACCGGCCACAGAGATATAGGCATGATGTACTGTATGTCTACATTGTAACATTGTGTTGTAACGGTTGTATTGTCTCTGAGCAGCCCCAGCCATGAGGTTGTCACAGCCCCGCCCAGTCATTGGAATTGTATAGTAGTATGAGAGGCCATGAAAAATGACCCTCATGATCGCCCAAACCATCCTAGGCCGCGCCCTGTTCCATTCACGGTGCCCACCACCACCACATGGCAGCATTGTTAATATCTGACTGGCATCCGCAGAGGATTATGGGAGGACATTAAAAGGCATAAAAAATGTATTTCTGCCTATGTATTATTAATAAAAAGAGCATCATACATGTTTGATGGAGACGACGCTTTGTGGTGAATGGATTCGTTCCGGAGCTGCGTGCTTTAATTCAGCTGTCTAATCCAATTGCGATCAAACAAAGGAAGAAAAAAAATGGTTCTATTTATGTCGGGGTGACAAAAGAGGGCGACGAATCACATCCGACCGGCGGAATTATTTGTACATTCATACAATATAAGGGATGGTTAATCTTATCTTTTTGCTCTGTATGTTTCCATCATGACCTCCAGATTAAAATGATTATTAGATAAACAAGGGGTCTCCTCTCCGGGCTATTAGTCAGAGAACACAGCTCTCATACACAGCTCCAGAGACCATCCTGCCTGCCTGCACCCACCACTAGGGGGAGCTGACTGCATACTGTGTTATAAACTCAATCCATGGACAGCATGCAGTAAGCTCCTGAACTCCCTCTAGTGGTGGCTTTATATATCTGTATGCAGTAAGCTTCTGAGCTCCCTCTAGTGGTGACTGTATATATCTGTGAGCAGTTAGCTTCTCAGCTCCCTCTGGTGGTGGCTGTATATATCTGTATGCAGTAAGCTTCTGAGCTCTCTCTAGTGGTGACTGTATATATCTGTGAGCAGTTAGCTTCTCAGCTCCCTCTAGTGGTGACTGTAATTATCTGTATGCAGTAGAGCTACTGAGCTCCCTGTAGTGGTGGCTGTATATATCTGTATGCAGTAAGCTCCTGAGCTGTATATATTTGTATACAGTATGGTCCTGAGATCCCTCTAGTGGTGGTTGTGTTTATCTATATGCAGTAGAGCTACTGAGCGCCCTCTAGTGGTGGCTGTATTTATCTGTATGCAGTAGAGCTACTGAGCGCCCTCTAGTGGTGGCTGTATTTATCTGTATTCCGTAAGTTCCTGAGCTCCCTCTAGTGGTGGCTGTATATAACTGTATGCAGTAAACTCCTGCGCTTTCCCTGGTAGTGGATGAATACAGTATATCTGTATGCAATAAGCTCCTGAACTCCCCTTAGTGGTGGGTCTATATATCTGTATGCAATAAGCTCCTAAGCTTCCGCTAGTGGTGGTTGTATATATCAATATATCAATATGCCGTAATCTCCTAAAATCCTTCTAGTAGTGGCTATATATATCTGCAGTAATCTCCTAAGCTCCCTCTAGTGGTGGTCACATATATCTGTATTCAGTAAGCTCCTAAACTCCCTCTAGTGGTGGTTGTGTATATCTGTATGCAGTAATCCCCTGAGGTCCCTCTAGTGGTGGTTGTGTATATCTGTATGCAGTAATCCCCTGAGGTCCCTCTAGCGGTGGTTGTGTATATCTGTATGCAGTAATCCCCTGAGGTCCCTCTAGCGGTGGTTGTGTATATCTGTATGCAGTAATCCCCTGAGGTCCCTCTAGCGGTGGTTGTGTATATCTGTATGCAGTAATCCCCTGAGGTCCCTCTAGCGGTGGTTGTGTATATCTGTATGCAGTTATCTCTTGTATGCAGTTATCTCCTGAGCTCTCTCTTGTGATTGTCATTACCTGGTGCAGCGTATCAATTTTTTTCTTATTACCAGTAAAAGTTCAGTTTTATCTCCCTTTCTCCGCTTTGGGGTTTATTTGATTTGCATTAAATTTATACATTCCGAATCTTTTTTCTATTGTCTATGCAGTCAGCTCCTAAACTCCCTTTAGTGGTGGTTGTGTATATCTGTATGCAGTAATCCCCTGAGGTCCCTCTAGTAGTGGTTGTGTATATCTGTATGCAGTAATCCCCTGAGGTCCCTCTAGTGGTGGTTGTGTATATCTGTATGCAGTAATCTCCTGAGGTCCCTCTAGTGGTAGTTGTTTTTATCTGTATGCAGTAAGTTCCTGAACTCCCTCGGGCGGTGGATAAATACAGTATATCTGTTTTCAATAAGCTCCTGAACTCCCCTTAGTGATGGCTCCCTCTAGTGGTGGTTGCGTATATCTATATGCAGTAAGCTCCTGAGGTCCCTCTAGTTGTGGTTGTATATATCTGTATCCAATAACCTCCTGAGCTCTCCCTGGTGGTGGATGAATACAGTATATCTGTATGCAATAAGCTCCTGAACTCCCCTTAGTCGTGGCTGTATATATCTGTATGCAGTAAGCCCCTGAGCTCCATCTAGTGGTGGTTGTGTATATCTGTATCTTATACAGAAAAGAAAGCAGCACTACTCACTGGATGTATTCAAAACAATCTGTCCCAATGGTGGGGGTGCCAGCAGTGTTAGGTCCAAGCCTGACAGGCCCCAGCAATCAAAAAAAGAAGAAGAATTACCGCAGCACTCTCTGTCTCCAGTCATATACGGTTTATTCACCAACTGTGCAACGTTTCGACTTCACAGAGTCTTTTTCAAGGTCTCCGAAATGTGTAAACAGCTTGTTTGTGATACTGCTCCGCATATGATGTAATTCAATAAAGAGGAAGATTTTATGGGAAGAAAAATAAGTGCCGGAATCGTTCCTTTTTCTTTCTCTTTTTCAAGCATATCAATGCTCGAAAAAGACTCTGTGGAGTCGAAACGTCACACAGTTGGTGAATAAACCGTATATGACTGGAGACAGAGTGTGCTGCGGTAATTATTCTCTTTTATGTGTATATCTGTATGCAATAAGCCCCTGAGCTCCCTCTAGTGGTGCCTGTATTTAACTGTATACAGTGAGCTCCTGAGCTCCCTCAAGTGGCAGCTGTATATATTTGTATGCAGTAAGCTCCAGAGCTCCCCCTAGTAGTGGCTGCAGTTATATTTTAAATGCATGTCATTCCAGGGGATTTGGAGCTCTGTGTCAGAAAAATGGAGCTCTACCTGCTGTTTTACTGGGGCAACCTGAGAGTATAAGGAAGAAGACACCTGAGCCACTCCTTTTTACTAAGTCTGTTGTTTCACATGGTCTAGCACTGGAGGAGATGGCCATGTGTGAGAAATCACCACAGAACAGTTTCAATCTCCTGTTCCGCAAGTGGTGTTCATCCTGAACCTTCTGACTCATGAATAAAATTCCTTCCATAGCAGGAGATTTCTGATTCCATTCACCAATGTGGAAAAAGTAGCGACCACCATATGATCCACATAATGGTGTTGTCACCACCAGACATCTGAGAAGCTCTGACAGACGTTCTTCAGAACCTCCTGCTTGAGGTTTCTTTTGTTTTGCTTTCGTTTTGTCATCTCGTTAGCCTCTCTCAGCTGTCATGTAGTTGCACTGATTGCATCCCTTTAAATCCCCTCCCATACTGCATCACTTTGCGGTTTATACAACTTCCTGGAGTGTGTGCATGCTGGATGTTACAACTGATCCTTCTACAGATAAGTGTTCATTGATTTGTGTTTTCCTGTTTGCTTGATCCTAGGTGACCCTGACTCCCTCCGTATTAAGTGTAGGGAGCCGGTGGTCGTGTCCCCTCACTATTATAGGGTGTTCAGGTGTCATACAGTCGAGGCACGAGGGCATGCAATTTTCTATCATAGAGATCTTTGCATGGGCTGAGAAGACAGGGAGAGTTTCAGGGCTTAAATAGGGGTCACCCTTTTGTTCCTTAGTTTCGGATCAAGCCAGTCGGATCCTTATTTGTAACTTCTTGTTTTCTGTTACACCATCGGTGACATTATAAATCGCCAAAACCGTCTCAAGCATGGATCCGGTTTCACTTTTGACTGAACACATGCAGGGTCTTTCATTGGAGGTAGCAGATCTCCGTAAAACTGTATCTCAGTTTCAGGTGACCGGTTCAGCTTGCGTTCATGGAGTTTGTTCTGAGCCTAAGATCTCGCTCCCGGATACGTTCTCCGGGGGTAGTGAGAATTTTGTTCGTTTCAGAGAGGCTTGCAAACTCCATTTTCGCCTACTTCCCCATTCCTCTGGTGATGAGGAGCAGAGGGTGGGGATCATCATCTCGCTGCTCAGGGATAACGCTCAGTCCTGGGCCTTTTCGCTGCCGGTGGGGGCACAGCCCCTCCGTTCAGTGGATGAATTTTTTTAGCCCTGGGTCAACTATATGATGATCCGGATCGTATTGCTCTGGCTGAGTCTAGACTACGTCTTTTATGCCAGGGTAAACAGTCCGCAGAGATATACTGTTCAGAATTTCGGAGATGGGCAGCTGATACTGGTTGAAATGATGCTGCACTCCGAAGTCAATTTTGCAATGGTCTTTCAGAGGGATTGAAAGATGCATTTGCCTTTCATGAGAGACCT
This sequence comes from Bufo gargarizans, assembly GCF_014858855.1. NCBI lineage: Eukaryota > Metazoa > Chordata > Amphibia > Anura > Bufonidae > Bufo > Bufo gargarizans. Next base: position 475,238,249 of record NC_058081.1, on the reverse strand, counting down.
ACCTCCTTGGACACTGCCATGTCTCGGGCCGTTCGTATTGATAGGCGTCTTAGAGAGAGAGGAGAGATCACTCCTTCCTGTCATAGTGCAAGGACAGTGCGGCAGTCTCATTCAGTGCACAGGGGTCTCAGTCGCTCTCTATCCCTTCTGAGCAGGAGCCCATGCAGCTGGGTTTGCTTGCCTCTGACAATAGAGGATTCAGCTCTCAGAGGAGGGTTTGTTTCTGTTGTGGAGGTATAAATCATTTGGCAAATGTTTGTCCCTCTAGGAGATTCAGGCAGTTTTTTGAGAGTAATAAAGAAACAAAAAGAAAAAAATCCTCTAAAAATGTTCCGTCTGTTACTATTGGCAGGGTTGATGCGGAAATTGAAGGTTTTCCGTTTGCTTGTAGTTCCCGTTTTGTCCTACCTGCCAGGGTGGCGCTAGAGAGCAAGAACATTTTTTGTGAGATTTTTGTAGATAGTGGAGCAGCGGTCAATCTCATTGATAATCAATTTGCTATAACTCATGGTTTTCAGGTATGCACTTTGGGAAAGGATATTCCTGTTTTTGCTATTGATTCCGTTCCACTTTCTCAGAAATCGTTAAAGGGCATAGTTCACAATATCCATTTGATTGTGAGTGATGCTCATGTTGAGGATGTGTCGTGTTTTGTCCTAAGCGGGTTACCTACTCCTCTAGTGTTGGGGCTACCCTGGCTCACTAAACATAACCCCACCATTGATTGGCAAGCGAGGCAAATAAATGGTTGGAGTGACTTTTGCAGAGAGAATTGCCTCACGACATCTGTTTCTGAGGTTGCTACTAAGACTGTACCACCTTTTCTCTCAGAATTTTCGGATGTCTTCTCTGAGAGTGGTGTTCAGGAGTTGCCCCCTCACAGGGAGTACGATTGCCCTATTAATCTCACCCCAGGCGCCAAGCTGCCTAAATCTCGTTTATACAATCTCTCCCAACCTGAAAGGGTCGCTATGTGTGCTTATATCTCTGAGAGTCTGAGAAAAGGACACATACGACCCTCGAAGTCACCTGTTGCCGCTGGTTTTTTCTTTGTTAAGAAAAAAGATGGTTCTTTAAGACCATGTCTGGATTTCAGGGAGCTGAACAGTATCACAATTCGTGACCCTTATCCGCTTCCTCTGATCCCGGACCTGTTTAACCAGATTGTTGGGGCTAAAGTTTTTTCCAAGTTGGATCTAAGAGGGGCATACAACCTGGTCAGGGTCAGAGAAGGAGACGAATGGAAGACGGCCTTCAATACCCCTGAGGGCCATTTTGAGAATTTGGTTATGCCTTTTGGTTTGATGAATGCTCCAGCCGTCTTTCAGCATTTTGTGAACAGCATTTTTTATCATTTAATGGGGAAATTTGTATTAGTGTATTTGGATGACATTTTGATTTTTTCTCCTGATTTCAAAACTCATAAGGAACACTTACGTCAGGTCTTGCTCATCCTGCGGGAGAATAAATTGTACGCTAAGCTGGATAAATGTGTGTTTGCGGTTCCAGAAATTCAATTTCTGGGGTTTCTTCTCTCCGCTTCTGGTTTTCGCATGGACCCCGAGAAGGTCCGCGCTGTGCTTGAGTGGGAGCTTCCTGAGAATCAGAAGGCGCTGATGCGTTTTTTGGGTTTTGCCAATTATTACAGGAAGTTTATTTTGAATTATTCCTCTGTTGTTAAACCACTCACTGATATGACTAGAAAGGGGGTAGATTTTTCCTCCTGGTCGGTAGAGGAGCGTAAGGCCTTTTCTAGTATTAAGGAGAGTTTTGCTTCCGCTCCCATCTTGGTACAACCTGATATCTCTCTGCCCTTCATAGTTGACGTGGACGCTTCTGAGGTGGGTGTAGGGGCGGTCTTGTCTCAGGGTTCCTCTCCTGCCAATTGGCGACCGTGTGCCTTTTTCTCGAAGAAACTCTCCTCCGCAGAGAGAAATGACGATGTGGGAGATAGGGAGTTATTGGCCATCAAGTTAGCTTTTGAGGAATGGCGCCATTGGCTAGAGGGAGCCAGACACCCTATTACCGTATTTACTGACCATAAAAATCTGGCCTACTTGGAGTCAGCCAAGCGTTTGAACCCGAGACAGGCCAGATGGTCTTTGTTCTTTTCTAGGTTTAATTTTGTTGTCACGTTCCGCCCTGGGGTTAAGAATGTGAAGGCGGATGCCCTGTCACGTTGTTTTCCGGGAGGTGGGAATTTTGAAGACCCGCGTCCCATTTTGGCTGAAGGTGTGGTGGTCTCTGCTCTTTATGCTGAATTGGAGGCAGAGGTTCAGGCAGCCCAGGCAGAGGCTCCTGATCTTTGTCCTCCTGGGAGGTTGTTTGTGCCTCTCGCTTTAAGACACAAGGTTTTTAAGGAGCACCACGATACTGTCCTTGCTGGGCACCCGGGGGGTAGAGCCACAGTGGATTTCATCGCTCGGAGATTCTGGTGGCCGGCGCTTCGTAAGTCGGTTGAGGGTTTTGTGGCAGCCTGCAAGACCTGCCCTCGTGCCAAAGTCCCTCATTCACGGCCATCAGGTCCTCTCCTTCCGTTACCCATTCCGTCCCGTCCTTGGACACATCTGTCCATGGACTACATTACGGACCTGCCTCGTTCCTCGGGGAAGACTGTGATTCTGGTGGTGGTGGACCGTTTTAGCAAAATGGTGCATTTCATTCCTTTTCCTGGCTTGCCCAATGCTAAGACGCTGGCGCAGGCATTTATTGATCACATTGTCAAATTGCACGGTATTCCTTCAGACATAGTCTCTGATAGGGGCACGCAGTTTGTTTCCAGATTCTGGAAGACTTTCTGTTCTCGCTTGGGGGTTTAGGTTGTCATTCTCTTCTGCTTTCCACCCGCAGTCGAATGGCCAAACAGAGCGCGTCAATCAGAATCTGGAGACATATCTGCGCTGTTTTGTGGCGGAGAATCAGGAGGATTGGTGTTCTTTTTTGTCCCTTGCTGAGTTTGCTTTAAATAACCGTCGTCAGGAGTCCTCTGATAAGTCACAATTTTTTGGTGCATATGGGTTTCATCCGCAGTTTGGGACATTCTCTGGAGAGGGGTCTTCTGGTTTACCTGATGAGGACAGATTCTCCTCGTCTTTGTCATCTATTTGGCAAAAGATTCAGGATAATCTAAAGAACACGAGTGAGAGATATAAGCGTGTGGCTGATAAGAGACGTGTGCTTGGTCCGGACCTGAATGTTGGTGATCTGGTGTGGTTGTCTACCAAGAATATCAAATTGAAGGTTCCCTCCTGGAAGTTGGGTCCTAAGTTTATTGGGCCTTACAAAATCTTGTCCGTCATCAATCCTGTTGCCTACCGTCTTGATCTTCCTCAGACTTGGAAGATCCATAATGTTTTTCATAAGTCCTTATTAAAACCTTATGTCCAACCCATTGTACCCTCGTCTTTGCCTCCTCCTCCGATTGTGGTTGATGGTAATCTTGAATTTCAGGTCTCTAGGATTGTGGATTCTCGTGTTGTCCGCGGTTCTCTCCAGTACCTTGTTCATTGGGAGGGTTATGGTCCTGAGGAGAGGATGTGGGTCCCAGTGACGGACATTAAGGCCACTCGTCTCATCAGGGCTTTCCATAGGTCCCATCCTGAGAAGGTGGGCTCTGAGTGTCCGGAGTCCACTCGTAGAAGGAGGGGTACTGTCACCACCAGACATCTGAGAAGCTCTGACAGACGTTCTTCAGAACCTCCTGCTTGAGGTTCTTTTGTTTTGCTTTCGTTTTGTCATCTCGTTAGCCTCTCTCAGCTGTCATGTAGTTGCACTGATTGCATCCCTTTAAAGAGGACCTTTCACCAGAATAAAAAATCTAAACTAACTATACAGACATGTAGAGCGGCACCCAGGGATCCCCCTGCACTTACTGTTATACCTGGGCGCTGCTCCGTTCTCCCGTTATAGCCTCCGGTATCTTCATAGTTAGGCTCCACCCAGGGGAACCTGCCGTCGTCTCATTCTCCCATGCTGTAGTGCTGGCCAATCGCAGCGCTCAGCTCATAGCCTGAGAGAGAAAAAAGCCTCTCAGGCTATGAGCTGAGCGCTGCGATTGGCCAGCGCTACAGCATGGGAGAATGAGACGCCGGCAGGTTCCCCTGGGTGGAGCCTAACTATGAAGATACCGGAGGCTATAACGGGAGAACGGAGCGGCGCCCAGGTATAACAGTAAGTGCAGGGGGATCCCTGGGCGCCGCTCTACATGTCTGTATAGTTAGTTTAGAAGTTTTATTCTGGTGAAAGGTCCTCTTTAAATCCCTTCCCATACTGCATCACTGTGCGGTTTATACAACTTCCTGGAGTGTGTACATGCTGGATGCTACAACTGATCCTTCTACAGATAAGTCTGTTCATTGATTTGTGTTTTCCTGTTTGCTTGATCCTAGGTGACCCTGACTCCCTCCGTATTAAGTGTAGGGAGCCGGTGGTCGTGTCCCCTCACTATTATAGGGTGTTCAGGTGTCATACAGTCGAGGCACGAGGGCATGCAATTTTCTATCATAGAGATCTTTGCATGGGCTGAGAGGACAGGGAGAGTTTCAGGGCTTAAATAAGGGTCACCCTTTTGTTCCTTAGTTTCGGATCAAGCCAGTCGGATCCTTATTTGTAACTTCTTGTTTTCTGTTACACCATCCGTGACAGGTGTCCAGGAAAGTTGTCACTCGCTTAGCCCCTCCCCCATGGGATCAACAACGCATGAACTTAAAAGGAATGTGTCACCAAAAAATTACCTACTGTCCAAATCAAGCTTTTAACTTATATTTTAATAATCTTGGGTGTACTTTTTTAAATTTTGCATATCACTCTCTATATTTTAAAAAAAATCCTAAAATCTTGAAGTTTTGACCACTGAGCCTCACCATCTCTCAATTCCTGTTCTGCAGGGAATCACTTCTCAGCAGTCATCTCCTTATCATGACAGGCAGAATTACAATGACTGGTAATTCCTAGGTATATATAGGACTGGATCCACCGTGCACTAGAAGTGATGTCATAGCTCACCTCCTCCCCCTCACTACACAATGACCTCTGCATAGGTCAAAGAGCACGCCCACAACACTTTTCCATAGAAGTCTATGAGTCATATCCCAGACTACTAGCGTGCTAATCTCTCAAAAGCAAATCTCTGAATGATAGTAGCAGCAGCTTAGGCAAGATGGCTGCCCCCATTAATCATGTACAGAAAATAAAATTTACAGATAAGAAAAAAAAATGAACGTGTCAGTACCTGAAAATACAATGGCTGCATAGTACACTGCACATTAAATTATACAATAAACTTTTGCTTTAGTGCCCCTTTAAATTTAAAGGTACACACCCCTTAGTTCTATTTAAAGGCACAAGAAAGGCACATGCAGACAGTGCATGGGATCTGACTTGCATTATCCAGTTTTATGTTGAGGCTGACCTGGACTTCCTCTGATCGCCCCGAGTAAAACCCTGAAGCCACGGAGGCGTGGAGGCCTGCCAGGAGACTGTGCGGAGAGAACAGCACAGGCTCATGGAGAGCCAGGGTATAAATATCATCATTTGTGTTCATAAAACAAAGAAGGAAATGATTATCTCCCAGATTGTTTCCAAAGAACACTTGGCAGTGACAGAAAAATAACACGAGCAGTAAATTTGGCTGAGGACGAAACTTTCCAAAAAAAAAAATATATATGTCGACGACGCCATGGTGGGAGATTTATCGCGGATGTGCAATTTGTAAAGAGGAACCAATGTGACTGTACATGGGGCAAGGAGCCAAGGGGAAATGTAAAAGGTTGCCCACGTCCAGCCCCAGCGCCATCCTGCGTCCCTTTAACCATAATAATACCGAACTCTGGTCTCAGTGTTCTCCAAATACTGCCATATCTGCAGTAGGTATAGAGTATAGAAAGAGGGAATTACCCTGGGCCTCCACCAACTCATCAGGATGCTTCTTCCAAGGGGTTAACTAAATCCCTGTTCTGTCGTCATAGACAGACTTGGAATCCTGATGTTGGGGACACTGTATGGCGGTGTTATTTAGGTATTATATGACACTGTTTTACTAGTTTTTGATTAGCTATTTGTATAACGGTAACATGGCACCGTGGATGTGACTGGACACTGTATAGCGGTGGTCTTTTGGTCCTGTATTGTTGCTTGGGCGGTTTATATATTGACACTGCATGCATGTTTTTATTTGAACACTGTGTGACAGCATTATTGGATATGGTATGGGGATGTTGTTTGGGTACTGCGTAGCATTGATTTGGGCGCTGTATGGCAGTGTTACTGAGGTGTTATAATGACACTATATAGTAGCTTACGGAGGTATTAGTTTGACTTTTTATGGCAGCCTGTATGTAGTACTGTTATATCGGTGTTGTGTAATGGTAATCTTACTGCACCATGTGACGGTTTTTGGACACTGTGTAGACAGTAGTAGTGGTCTTTTGACCCTGTAGAGTATTGTTATTTGGACACTGTATGCAGGACACTATTTGGACAATGCATGGAAGTATTACGGTCTATGGTATAGTGATATTATTTGGGTACAGTATAGAGGTATCTTTTGGTCCTGTATAGCTTGGTGCTGTTATTTCGGCACTCTACAGAGGGCATTAGATGGACACTGCATGGCAGTATTATTGACTATGGTATGGTGATTTTATTTGGGTACAGTATAGCTCTGGTCCTGTACAGTATTGTTATATAGAATCTATACATAGGGTATTATTTGGACACTGCAGGGCAGTATTATTAAATATGGTAGAGTGATATTATTTGGGTACAGTATAGCACTTTTATTTAATTTAGGCACTGTATAAAGGTTTCTTTTAGTCCTACATAGTAATATTTGGGCTGTGCATGGTGGCATTATTTGGGCACTGCATGGCAGTATTATTGAATATATGGTACGGTACTATTATTTCGGCTCTACATAGCACTTTTATTCTACATACATTCAGGTACATACATTCGAGACATGCAATTGTGTGCGGCATAGCACTGTTATTTCGGCACAATATATTTTCATTTTTTTTATTTCGTTTTATCTACGAGGAAATAAAATAGCAAAATGCCCGCGACATTCGTCACTATTATGGTTCGACTGCGACTCCATGCCTTATTTTCGACTGGTGTTTTTCCATTAAAGATGACACGTCCTCATTTAGCAGCTTTTCAACACAGTCACGCCTGCCATAGAAAACAGAGAATGCGAGAATTTTTGGTCGGAGGCAGAGACGCGCACCTGAGCGTTTCATCTACAATGAACCTTTGTACTGTGACATCAAACACCAGTCCCCCCGTCAGCGCCGGCTCAACAAATCTGTCAAGTCACTTGTCGACGGCCATAAAGCCAACGGCTTCCACCTTATCTGGTGGGAAAAATGGGAGATCACCTGTCACATGCAGTTTTACACCGCTCTCAATAGAAGGCGGCCTTCTACCCTACGCTGCACTATGGCGGCCTTCTACTCTACGCTGCACTATGGCGGCCTTCTACCCTACGCTGCACTATGGCGGCCTTCTACTCTACGCTGCACTATGGCGGCCTTCTACCCTACGCTGCACTATGGCGGCCTTCTACCCTACGCTGCACTATGGCGGCCTTCTACCCTACGCTGCACTATGGCGGCCTTCTACCCCACGCTGCACTATGGCGGCCTTCTACCCCACGCTGCACTATGGCGGCCTTCTACCCCACGCTGCACTATGGCGGCCTTCTACCCTACGCTGCACTATGGCGGCCTTCTACCCTACGCTGCACTATGGCGGCCTTCTACCCTACGCTGCACTATGGCGGCCTTCTACCCCACGCTGCACTATGGCGGCCTTCTACTCTACGCTGCACTATGGCGGCCTTCTACCCTACGCTGCACTATGGCGGCCTTCTACCCTACGCTGCACTATGGCGGCCTTCTACCCTACGCTGCACTATGGCGGCCTTCTACCCTACGCTGCACTATGGCGGCCTTCTACCCCACGCTGCACTATGGCGGCCTTCTACTCTACGCTGCACTATGGCGGCCTTCTACCCCACGCTGCACTATGGCGGCCTTCTACTCTACGCTGCACTATGACGGCCTTCTACTCTACGCTGCACTATGGCGGCCTTCTACTCTACGCTGCACTATGGCGGCCTTCTACCCTACGCTGCACTATGGCGGCCTTCTACCCCACGCTGCACTATGGCGGCCTTCTACTCTACGCTGCACTATGGCGGCCTTCTACCCTACGCTGCACTATGGCGGCCTTCTACCCTACGCTGCACTATGGCGGCCTTCTACCCTACGCTGCACTATGGCGGCCTTCTACCCTGCGCTGCACTATGGCGGCCTTCTACTCTACGCTGCACTATGGCAGCCTTCTACTCTACGCTGCACTATGGAGGCCTTCTACTCTACGCTGCACTATGGCGGCCTTCTACCCTACGCTGCACTATGGCGGCCTTCCACGCCACGCTGCACTATGGCGGCCTTCTACCCTACGCTGCACAGTGGCGGCCTTCTACCATATGCTGCACAGTGGCGGCCTTCTACCCTACGCTGCACTATGGCGGCCTTCTACCCTACGCTGCACTATGGCGGCCTTCCACGCCACGCTGCACTATGGCGGCCTTCTACCCTACGCTGCACAGTGGCGGCCTTCTACCTTATGCTGCACAGTGGCGGCCTTCTACCCTACGCTGCACTATGGCGGCCTTCTACCCTACGCTGCACAGTGGCGGCCTTCTACCCCACGCTGCACTATGGCAGCCTTCTACCCTACGCTGCACTATGGCGGCCTTCTACCCTACGCTGCACAGTGGCGGCTTGTGTTCTTGGTGAGGCTGACTCCATATGATTAATGCGTTGTCTAAATTATACCGCCAATAAAGCACAAAGAGCCCTCTATAACACAGGAACAATAGGAGAAGGCAGGGCTCTCTCCACTACTGACATGTTAGGTGATGTCTTAGTGTAGTGTCCCACTAGGTAAATGTGGGCACTACACAAGGGTCAATATGGCCACGTTATTCTCCACCTCCTGTGGAACATGGTCATTGTATTTTATATGATGTTGTATGTGATTTTCCCTGTTATCTCCTGTATCAGGCCTGTTAGGGGTAGTTCCTCCTCCTAGACAGTAGAGGGAGCTAGGGAACCCCTAGTATATATAGTTAGGCCCAGACAGGAAGGGGGAGTGCAGTATAGTCCAGGAGGCTAGTGAGTCCAGTCTAGCCTGCCTGAGGTTCCTGAGCAGGAGAAGCTCAGAAGTTGCATCCAGGGAAAGAGTTGCCTCCTGAGAGAAACTAAGTTCCTACAAAGTACAGTGCAGAGCAAAAGTGATTCCAGAACTGAAGGGCAGAAGGATATATTTAAAGCAAGGAGACATATACCTGAGGAAGTTTTCCCTAACCAAGGATAAACCAGCAATAGGGCATACGGGCCTTGGGATAAAGACAGACAGGATTCTGAGGAAAAGTGCAGCCTGATCTGTAAGTGTTTAACCCTCTGAGTATCTTGCAAAAACTTTGTGCCTGCCAATTGATGTAAAGCCTGCATGTGACTACTTCTTACATATGGAACTCTGACCAAAGACTGTAAATAGTTAACTGTTCAGTAAACAGAAGTTTTGGTTCACTGCAACGTGTGTTCCTCCATTATTACTCTAATAAATCGGTGTGCCACCGTTACCGGCACTGGCGTCACGAATTTAAAGGGATCTTGCCACAGGCACAGTAAACAAAACCTGCAACATCCAGGGCACCTCACCAACCATCAGGCTTGGTCCCTATACACAGAGAGTGCCCCAGAGGACCCCTGTGCCAGCCTCTCCATCGCTGCTGTACGTCTGCCCAGGGTATATAAAAGACTGTGAGTACCATAACCACCCTCGGTTAGTAACTGAGATGGGACAATCTCAAAAAAAATAACTGATGTTGGAGATTTCTAAGGATGGAAATATCTGAGGAGCTCAAAAACGACCCTAGGCGTTCAAAAGATGACGAAGGACCATTCGTTTGGAGAACGGAAGGGGGTCACAACTCTATGATATATGTCAGGAGAGTCATTTAGGGATACACCATGGGGACAAACATTGGTCTGAGCTCCCCGGCAGTTCCCAGTCAGGGGATCACGTCCATAAGGGCTCGTTCAGACGGCCGTATGTTGCTTTCCACATCTGATTAGATGCGGACCCATTCACTTCTATGAATGCGGACAGCACACTTCCATTCCGCCGCCCCCGCAGAACAAATAAAACATGTCCTATGCTTGTCAGTGAAAACCAGAACGTGGAAAATGCGGAATGCATTCAGTTTTTTTGCAGACGTGCTGAACTGTCCGCAAAAAACAGATCTGCATTTTTGCGGACAGCAAACATAATGAGCCATTAAATTGAACATCGCACTACTATGTGCAACTGCAGGTGTTATCACGGGTCAGCCATAGAATGAAAACAGGCAATTTTATGTCTCTCGCAGTATATAGCGGCATCTTTATGTAGGATTCAGGAGTGACGTATATGCGGTTTATAATGTACATTTTGAGTATGTAGCTTAGGGGAAGGAACGGCTCTTCTTAAAGGGACTCTGTCACCACTTTCTAACCCCCACTTTTTTAACTATCGTTTTATTCATGGTGCCCTTCTGATTACAGTTGTCATCTTATATGTTAGATCTGCGGTGCCGTTTAGGTAAAAAATCGATTTATATCACCTGTCAATCAGCTAGATAAGGTGCCCAGGGCGTTCCTCTCCTCTTGAATCTGCCGCCTGCCGCCGCCGCCGTTGGTGCCCAGCTCCTCCCCCGGTCTCGTCAGCGCTGCCTCAAACAACACAGATCCGCCTCCGGCTCTCCCTCAATGCCCCCTCCTTTTTTTCGGAAATCTCGCGTGTGCGCACAGGCCTGCGCCCGTGCGTACGCATCCTTTTCTCGCGCATGCGCATAACGCGAACTTAGAGCGATGATGCCGAAAGGATGCGTACGCACGGGCGAGATTTCCGAAAAAAAGGAGGGGGCATTGAGGGAGAGCCGGAGGCGGATCTGTGTTGTTTGAGGCAGCGCTGACGAGACCGGGGGAGGAGCTGGGCACCAACGGCGGCGGCGGCAGGCGGCAGATTCAAGAGGAGAGGAACGCCCTGGGCACCTTATCTAGCTGATTGACAGGTGATATAAATCGATTTTTTACCTAAACGGCACCGCAGATCTAACATATAAGATGACAACTGTAATCAGAAGGGCACCATGAATAAAACGATAGTTAAAAAAGTGGGGGTTAGAAAGTGGTGACAGAGTCCCTTTAAGGAGACCAAGCTGGGTGTGTGAGAACTTAGTGGCAATGCACCATGGGAAAATAATATGCAAATAGGTATCTCCCAGAGAGAGGACCATCTCGCTAGCGCCACCTATTGGAAGTGGCTACCTCGTTGCATATTAGTTTCCCATAGAGCAGGCATGCTAAACCTGCGGCCCTCCAACTGTTGCAAAACTACTACTCCCAGCATGCCTTAATAGCTGTAGGTTGTAGTTTTGCAACAGCTGGAGGTCCGCAGGTTGGGGCATTCCTGCCATAGAGCGTTGCTACGGTAGTAAGTCTCTTTAAAGGGGTTGTCCCACAAAAGATTTTCTACAGTTTTCAGACCAGCACCTGGATCTGAATACTTTTGTAATTGCATGTAATTAAAAAATTTTGCATAGCCAGCGAGTTATTCAACAAAATCTATTTGTATAGCGCCACCTGCTCTTTGTTCTTTTTCTTATTTCTTTGACCTGCTCACTGAGATGGCCGCGCATGCTCAGTTTCATCCTTCAACTGCTTCCAGAGCTGTGATAGGTAGAGCTTAGACACGCCCCCTGAGCTGTGATAGGCAGAGTATGGACACGCCCCCTGAGCTGCAGCAGAAAGGACACTCCCCTTGAGCTGTCAGCTTGATATAAATCTAGCAGAGCAATGAATGTGGAGATCTCTGGATCCATATGAGGTACAGGGCTGGTTCTAGCTTTGTTAGAAAGGTATTGTCATGGACTATATGATGTCTGATTGGTCATCACAGTGCGCATGCGCCGGTGGGATCTCAGCCAGTACACTGGCCAAAGACAAGGGCACCATTTGACTGATCTATAGTTATGCTACAGTGCTACGTAAGCGGTCTATAAGCGCAACTTGTGGTCACAGACTCTCTTTAAAGGGGTTGTGTCCCATCACACATTGTTGGTATATATTTAGGATATGCCACCAATGTACCAATGTCAGATAGGGGTGGGCCCCACCTCTGGGACCGCTCTTTTCACTTCTTTGGGACTGCAAGTCAGCATTTTTGGAAATCGCATTGAAATGAATGGAAGACGGCCACGCATGCGCAGTGCACTCCCATTCACTTTAGGGGCTCCTTTCTAGAGATATTTGCATAGGTATCCAAGGCATCAGAATCCAATGGTATACTGATGAGGGGCACACCCCCCAAAACTGCTGACTGCAGATGGCTATATGGCTTTGCTGTCTTTCCTTGTCATGTCCCAAGTCTTGTTGAACAGTCAAACATAGACAGCCATTTCCACTACATGGCACTAGCGAGACGGTTCTCTTCCTCTGGGCGATACGTCTTTGCATATCATCATTTCGGGTATGTGTGAGTCAATACCTTTGGGGGATCTGCTAATTAGGGTTTGGTCATAGCTATGATCAGAGACTCGTTTTCAGCTACACCGTCCATTGGAGTCTGTGGTTGGCTGAAATCCATCTCCTGCTCTTCTGCCGCCATGCTTTGCACTGCAGCTCCGTCTGTTCTGATCGGCTGCTCTGTACAAGCACAAGCTCGCCGAGAAGGGCTGAAAGAGCCGATTGCCTAATAGTGTCACCAGAAGAACAAGGAGCATTGAGGCGAGCGCAGGTCACACTGGAGGCACGAGGCACCATAACTCCAGTGACTCTAGAGGTTACAACGTCTTTAGGAAATTCCCAGTCATCTTTCCAACTATTTCACAAGTAACTTACCCTGCAGGTAAACTGCCCACACGTCTGCCAGGCGTGGATGCCAAGATACACAGAGGTGCACATTAAACTCAATGTTTGTATAATTGGAGCCGTCTTATAGTGACAATAACTGCTTGACAACCAACATGGCTGCATTTACAGGTCCCAAGCAGGTTGTCACCAATTGTAATATTGGCCATATTAACATACCTGGTAACCCTCTCCAAATGTCCAGGAGACCTCCCGAAAGAGTGGCCATGTATCCCGGGCACCATATCCTGGCAGTCTTCTTCTGGGGTCTGTATTAATTTAGGGGGCCTGGTCAATTCGTTTAGGGTATGGGGGGATGTAATTATTTCGGGGGTCTTTTTATTTAGGTTGTCTGGTCTGGTGTCTATAAGTTTAGTGGTGGTGGGGGGTTATTATTTGAGAGGTCTGGTATCTACTGGTTTTGTGGGGGGGGGGGCTGTATTTATTTAGGGTCTTTGGTCTGGTAACTATAAGTTTAGTGGGGGGGATGTAATTATTTGAGGGGTCTGGTATATACTGGTTTAGTGTGGGGGGGCTGTATTTATTTAGGGTGTCTGGTCTGGTGTCTATAAGTTTAGTGGGGGGGGGATGTAATTTTTTTTTGGGGGGGTCGGGTCTGGTATCCACTAGTTTAGTGGGGGAGGGTCTGTATTTATTTAGGGTGTCTGGTCTGGTGTCTATTAGTTTAGTGGGGGGGATGTTATTATTTGAGGGGTCTGGTATATACTGGTTTAGTGTGGGGGGGCTGTATTTATTTAGGGTGTCTGGTCTGGTGTCTATAAGTTTAGTGGGGGGGGGATGTAATTTTTTTTTGGGGGGGGTCGGGTCTGGTATCCACTAGTTTAGTGGGGGAGGGTCTGTATTTATTTAGGGGGTCTGGTCTGGTGTCTATTAGTTTAGTGGGGGGGGATGTAAATATTTAGGGTGTCTGGTCTGGTATCTATTAGTTTAGTGTTGGGGGGGTCTGTATTTATTTAGGGTGTCTGGTCTGGTGTCTATTAGTTTAGTAGAGGGGGTGTATTTATTTAGGGGGGCTGGTCTGGTGTCTATAAGTTTAGTGGGGGGGGATGTAATTATTTGGGGGGGTCGGGTCTGGTATCCACTAGTTTAGTGGAGGGGGGGATGTAATTATTTAGGGTGTCTGGTCTGGTGTCTATTAGTTTAGTGAGGGGGATGTAATTATTTAGGGGGGCTGGTCTGGTATCTATATTAGATTAGGGGGTCTGGGATCTGTATTTACTGGTCTAGGGTGTGTATTAATTTAGAGGGTCTGGTTTAGGGTATTATTTATTTAGGGGGTCTGACCTGGTGTCTGTTAGTTTAGACATGTCTGTATTTGGTGGGGAACGGGGTGGTCTGGTGTCTATATGGTGTCTGGAATCTGTATTTATTTTCAGAGTCTGGTCTATGGTATGCGTTTATTTAGGGGGTCTGGCCGAGTGTCTATTAGTTAAAGGGAACATGTCACCTCTCCTGACGTCTGTTTTAGTAACTGTTTGCATTCCCCATGTAATAACGATTCTGGAGCATCTATTCTTATACAGACGGTGCTGTGCCGTTCCTCTATTATTTCAATTAGAAGTTTATGAATGGATTTCCAGCAGTTTGCAGTAAGGGTACAGAGGGGTGGTAACAAGCTGGGGGGTGTACCTGCACGGTATAACAATGGCAGCACTGATTGGATAGAGTCAGACCGTGCAGGGACACACCCCTGACTGGTAACACCCATCTGTACCCTTACTGCAGACTGCTGGAAATGAATTCAGAACTTCTAGGAGGAATAATAAAGGAATGACACAACAACATAGAGTCATAAGAATACATTCTCCGGGATTGCTATTACATGGAGAATGCAAGTAGTTACTAAAACAGACACAACAGTAAAGGTGACAGGTCCTCTTTAAGGGGTCTGTATATTTTAGGGGATGGTGTCTATTATTTTTAGACGTCTAGTCTACTGTCTGTATTTATTTAAAGAGTTTGGTCCCAGGTCTGAATTTATTTGTTTGGTCTGGTGTTTGTTAGTTCAGGGGATTTGTATTTTTATGGGATTTTGGCTAGTGTCTGTATTAGTTTAGGGTTCTTGTGCGTGTACTTACCTTTATATCTAAATCGATGTTCTCTAGCCTCCCAAAAATGTTGGACTCAATATGCTAATTAGGTTGAAAAGAGCCCAAGGGCTGTACTTATCTGTTGTGGACCCCCACTCTTCCCCACTGTTTTACTTTCCTCCTCCTAGCAGCCGCAACGCCATCATGCTGCTGGCTAAAATGTTGCGCAGGCTGCTGGTGCAGTACCACAGACCTGGGGGTATCTGCAAATGTTTTATTTAGTATTGTTATGTTTGGACATGTATACTAGCAGATGTGGTATGGTTGGCAGAAACAGGGCTAACCACCCTGTTCCTCCACTCTTGGTAGGAGTGGGCTGGTCCTACTTACTGTCAGGAGGGAGAGTTCCAGAGTAGAGAGTGAAGGGAGAGGAAGCACATGCCAGAGCTCCTACTCCATGAGCCTGATACTATTCTCCTGTGAGACCCTTACTCCAGGAAGATTACCACTGTCAAGATACAGCTTTCCCAAAGGCTACAGCGGATAAAGTCAGAAAACTGACCAGCAAGATTCAGCTTTACAGACCCTGCTGCCGGTGAAGGAAAACAGGCCAGACACCCATCACCTAGAATAACCACTAGGCTATACTAGGTTCAAGCCTGTATTATACAGTGGACACCTATACCCACAAGTGCTATTTAATAGCCATCCAACCAGCCACCATACCTCATTACCTGGTGCCAGAAACTGCACTTTGTACTTACTACTGCTGGATGTGCCACACGTTATATGAAGAGAGACCTTTGTGCGTTTACTTCTGGCCCGATTCTTGAAATCCCCTTTCCACTGCACCGATCCCCAGGGAGTACACCGTGACACAGCGTCTCATCAGGGCCACTACCACTCCCATTCTCTGCACTGGCTCCTCAGGGGCTCGCTGTACTGGCACCTGCGCGGTTAAATTAATAAAGCCGCTGACAGCAGAAGATGACAGACCAACCAGGCCCACCCAGAAAAGTGAACATGAATGAGATTTTACACATGACTATAGCAGAGCTATGGGGCCATGCAAACAGTTAAGACATGTTGCTTCATGGAGCATAAATACTTTACTTCTCAGAACTGGTTATCTCGCAGCTTTCCCAGGAACAGATATGGCTAAGAAATGCCGAAGAGTGCCGTCTCCCAGATTCTGCATCACATCAGCTCCTCTGAGCCCCTGAATATTCTGCCTGGTGTGTCTGCATGTAAGGCCACTTTCACACTGGCGTTTTGGCTTTCAGTTTGCGAGATCCGTTCAGGGCTCTCACAAGCGGTCCAAAACGGATCAGTTTTGCTCTAATGCATTCTTAATGGAAAAGGATCTGCTCAGAATGGATCTGTTTGCCTCCGATCAGTCTCCATTTCGCTCTGGAGGTTGTTTGCAGCGTTTTTGCTGTCCACCTGACGAAGCGGAGCCAAACAGATCCGTCCTGGCACACAATGTAAGTCAGTGGGGACGTATCCATTTTCTCTGACACAATCTGGCACAATAGAAAACTGATCCCCCACTGACTTTCAATGGTGTTCATGACGGATCCGTCATGGCTATAGAAGACATAGAACAACCGGAGCCGTTCATGACGGATGCATGCGGTTGTATTATTGTAACGGAAGCGTTTTTGCAGATTCATGACGGATCCGCAAAAAACGCTAATGTGAAAGTAGCCTTAATACGGAGACCTGTGAACCTGCCCTCTCTCATACAGTCGGCTGTGGAGGTGTAGCTGCATTTGGTGCTATGTTTCGGCTTGGAAATGAAAAGCATCCTTACTTTGACGATTCCTCCCTTTGATGTGCCTTCCAGGTTTGCTCACTTTTCCCCCTGGATATTCTCAGAATTGGATTTAACAAGGTGCCAGTTTTCAAGTGTTCCTCGCTCTCGCCTTGCCGTAACCCGATCTGCAAAACATGTTACCGTCTTAGGATCCGTGTTTCTGATAGAATAAAATGTTTTCTATTTTAACATTTTCAACTTAAAATAAATTTCAATAAATGTTAAAGGACAGCTCCCTCCTATAAAATACCTTAAAGGGGTTGTCTCACCTGGAACATTGGTGGAATATGGCTAAGTCAGATAGGTGCCAGTCCCACCTCTAGGACCAGCACCTATCTCTAGAATTAAGCTATCAAAGAGATCGAAAACCCACCATGCATGCTTGGCCACCCTCCATTCATTTCTATGGGAGTGCCGAAAATAGCCTAGTGCTGGCTCACTATTTCCAGCAGTTCCATCAAAGTGAATGGAGCAGTGGCTACGCTTGCGCAGTGTGTTCTCCATTCATTTCTATAGGACTTCCGAAAATAGCCGAGCTCCGGCTCGCTATTTTCATCACTTCCATAGAAATGAATGGAGGACAGCTGCACATGCGCGGTGCGCTCTCTTGAACTTTGGGTGCTCTGTTCACCTCTGGGACCCACACCTATGTGACACTGGTGACATATCCTAACGATATGCCACCAATGTTCCAGGTGAGACAACCCCTTTAAAGGACCACTCCTGGAAAGACTGATACACTGTGTCATACCCACCCCCTCTTGCTTGTTAGGTGCGTGGTCTGAGGCTGCAGGGATTGACAGATATTCGCTATATCGTGTCATGCTCCACCCCCCTAAGGCCCATGCAAATGCTGTTTGTAAGCTTTTCTTGTTCCTTTAAAGAATATCTGTCAGCAGTTTTGTCCCTATGACACTGGCTGACCTGTTACATGTGCGCTTGGCAGCTGAAGTCATCTGTGTTGGTCCCATGTTTATATGTGCCCGCATTGCTGAGAAAAATGAGGTTTTAATATATGCAAATGAGCCTCTAGGAGCAACGTGGGCGTTGTCATTACTCCTGGGGAAATTGTTTAAACAAAAGCACCCATCATCTCTCCTGTCATGTCTGTTTTAGTAAATACTTGCATTCTTCATTTAAAAAAACACTATTTAGAGCAATTCTGTGTTCCTCTGTTATACTTCCCGGAAATGAATAAATACATTGACAGTTGGATGTTTCCATTCCTCTTGACAACAGTGTGTCCCTACACTGACAGTATCAGACCGCCTAGGGCCACATCCTATTATAACAAAGGGAATGGTAACCCCCCCCCCCCCCCCAGGAGGAATAACAGACGGACAGCACCGTAACAAAAGATGCTCCAGACAGAAGATGCAAGTGCAGTGGCCGGGTTTGCGGTGGCCCCAATGCTACGCTGGGACCCTCAGACACCATTGAGGTGTCTGCATGTGTTGCTGCTCTCCGGGAGGGATGATGAGGTGCGGTGCACACCAATGGGAATTAAGTCCAGAGAGTCAGGGTCTGCAGTAACCAGTGTGCTTCTTTACTGGAGGAATTCAGGTGCAAAATAATACAGGCAGTGCACTGAGCTCGCTTCTCCAGTCTCCTCCCTGGCAGAAGAAGGATTTGATGCTGAGGAAAGGCCTGAGCTAGCTGTCCCTCTCCTTTTCTATCAGAAGGCTGGTAACCTGGCCAAAAATCTCCCATCTCAGCGTCTTCTTCTGGTCACTCAGTAGTCTGGCAGTCTCATCTTCCTAACTGTAGCACACTAGGGGCTCTGACTGCTCTCCTTATATACAGTTTCTGGCTGATCTAGACCCTTCTAGTGGGAGGGGTGGAGTGGAGAAACTGAGCACAAACAGATACAATGTTACACTTTCTGTCTCTCATAGACTTGCCTTAGAGCTTCAATGATACACAATGGCAATGACACAGCAGTTTTTCCAGACAAAAACAGGTTTTCAGACACAATAACAGTAGAAAACCAGACATTCAGAAGGTCAGTCTGTCTGGTTTTGCTGGTAAACAAGTCTGAGCTCTTCTTTAAACCTTATGGTAGCTGTGGAAAATTAGTAGCTTCTCATTAGAAAGTCCCAAAAGTCTCTCAGTGTTCATTAACCCTTTCAACAGTGCCATGCAAACACAGTGCAAGTGAACAGGATATACAGTATTAAAAAGTAGAAGTCAATGCAAGTTAACCCTGTAAAGTGAAATAAAGTAAGGAGTTGATGACTTTACATAGGGGTAACAGGGGCAAATGTCCAGACTTCAAAGTATCCCTGCTCCAGGGCACAACACATTTAGGCTACTTTCAAGCTTGCGGCAGAGGATTCTGTCAGGCAGTTCCGGCAGGCAAACGGATGCATTTGTGAGACGGATCCGGATGCGGTATTTTCTCTGGCCAAAAAACGTAAGAGGGACTGAACTGAAGCTTCCTGATGCATACTGAACGGAATGCTCTCCATTCAGAATGCATTAGGATAAAACTTTTCCGGTATTGAGCCCCTGTGACGGAACTCAATGACGGAAAATAAAAACACTAGTGTGAAAGTACCCTTAGTATGGCAGATATGTCAGGCGAGGTGACCTGTAGTCAGGAGTCTATTGAGAGAATACAGACTTCCACAAATGGTGACATTCCTTCCACCCCAGCATTGTCTTGAAGGAACCGGCAGCTAAAGGAAGAGTTTTAAAGAGAACCTGTGACCATGAAAATGCACAGGTGGCATCTTATAGAGCAGGAGGAGCTGAGCAGAACAATACACAGTTTTATGAGGGGGAAAAAAATGGTAGATTATTCATTTAAACCTCATTTTTATTTTAGCTTTGTGGACGGTCCTACTATGTTAATGACATCTAACTATGCATGACTAAGCAGAGAGCTGTCAATTTAGCAAGTCGGACCGCCCACATGACTCCAAAGCTCAAAAAACAAAGGTTTAAAGGGAACCTTTAACAAAAAAAAATAAAAAATTATTCTACAATCAGAAATCCCCTTTAAGGACCTATGTAAAATTGGGAGATGTGAAATGGTCAGAAAGCCCCAGCATAAGCGCCATTATCTATTAGTCATAGTCTGTAGGGGGAGTGAAATGTTATTAAGATTCCTGCAGAGGGCAAAGAAACCTGGTGACTGAACGAGCCAAAATCATGTGAGGGTTATTGTTCTGCGAAATTAAGATTTCAGGGTCTGGCACAGAATTTCTGCTTTGCTTGAAATAGTACATTAGCCATTTTTTCAGAACCTGTTCATCCTGAGCTTTCTGGTTCAAGAATAGAATGCCAAAGCCACAGTGAAGACTGACACACAGACACACACAGTGTCATGCAACTATTATTACGTTTTATCAGATTCTTGATCCATAAAGGGGTTGTCCAGAATTGCAAAAACATGGCTGCTGTATTCTAAAGAAAGAGTGCCACCCCTGTCCACAGGTTGTGTGTTGAATTGCACCTCATCCCTATTCATTTTAATGAAGCTAAGCTGCATGGACAGGTGTGGTGCTGTTTGACTTATGACAAATAAAATCCTCGGCGACATACATTGAACCGCTGAGGATTTAAATTTTCTGCGCATTTTTTTGTCACAATTTCATCCACTGCTAATACCATAATATGTAATGCAGATTCCCCCGCCCCCACAAATCCGGCATGAAAAAGTGATGTGTATTTGCTATGGAATCCGTGGCAGAAATCCGACCGCGTATTAACCCCTTTCCTGGGGCGGATTACAAATCCCTGAGCAAAAGACAAAAAATCAGCTTTGGCGTTATGAATGGAAACGTGGATTCTCGTTGAAAACAGTAGGACACAGGTTTTTCGCAGATTTTTTCGATGTGGTTTACGCTGCCGCACTAGGTCTGTGTTCAGTTTGGGAAACGACAAATCCCAGCATGCTCCATTCATTTCTATTGTTGTTCCAAGTACTGCCAAGTGAGTGTGCATGCTGGGAATCGTAGTTTCACCCACAGCTGGCGTGCCGGAGTTTGTGGACCCTGCTACAAGGCCTCAGCGCCGTTATGTCCATAGCTACAGAAGGAAGAGGTATACATAGGCCCCATGTTACCCCATCCACGGACAGAGACAAAAAAATTACTAAAATGTTCTTTTCAATTAACTTTATTTATGAAAAGACAATGGGGGAGCTTTATGAAAACTGCTGCAATGGAAAACTGCCTGAGTTGCCCATAGCAACCAATCAGATTACACCTTTCATTTTCCAGAGGAGCTCTGAGAAATGAAAGGTGGAATCTGATTGGTAATCAGATTCCACCTTTGATAATGGTGAAAAATCTCCCATTCTTGTCTTCCTACATCCCCTTCTTCGGGATACCAGGAAAAAAAAAATCCAGGCCTAATTATTGCAGTGACATTTTCATTGTTGCCATAGCAACTGGCTGCCATCATGTCTTCATACAGGCTCGTGCTATGCTATACCCTCAGCATCGGTAGAACTTAAAGAATTGAAAAAAAAAAAGCAGAATAACAATGTACGGCAGATGGATAAGATAACACCGCCGCTGCCGAGAATTAATTTATGCGCGGAGGCTACATGGGTAAATACGGCGTAACTGGTATTTAGCAGTATAGAAAGGCTTCTGCTCCAGGCTGGATGCGAGAATGATTACAGCGTGCCATCGCTGATGTATGTGAGCTGTATGTGACTTATACAGCGCCATGAATCCATTTTAGAAGAAAGCAGCATTTTACACTATGGGGAAGATTTATAAAAACCGACGTAAAGGAAAAATGGGTTTAGTTGCCCATAGTAACCAATCAGATTCCAATACGGGGAACATCGCCGTATTATTGCCGCCATGAGATTCTAATGCAGGGGTCGGCACTTCAGCTGTTGTGAAACTACAACTTCCAGCTTGCTCCGTTCACGCATTCATAGGAGTTCCTGGAACAGAGTGTTCATGCTGGGAGTTATAGTTGCACAACAGTTGAGGCGCAGGAGGTTCCAGACCCTAGTTCTTCTGTGGGTTTTATTATTTAAAGGGCATCTGTCAGCAGATTTGTCCCTATGACACCGGCTGACCTGTTAGATGTTCACTTGGCAGCTGAAGGCATCTGTGTTGGTCCCATGTTCATATGTGCCATATGTGGGTTTATATATGCAAATGAGCCTCTAGGAGCAATGGGGGTGTTGCCGTTACACCTTAGACGCTCAACTCTCTCTGTAACTGCCATGTCCCGATAGAGCCAGGCGTGATGACATCTACACTGCCTGGCCCTGTCAGTCAAAGTGCAGAGAGAGCAGAGCTTCTAGGTGTAATGGACAACGCCCCTGTTGCTCCTAGAGCCTCATTTGCATATGATAAAACATCATTTTTCTCAGCAATGCGGGAACGTATGAACATGGAACTAAGGGCTCATGCACACGACCGTTGTTGTTTTGCAGTCCGTTTTTCACTGATCCGTAGTTCCGTATTGGAGGGTTTTTTTTTCTCTGATTTAAGTCCTATTCCGTTCCGTTATTGCCCAAAACATATCCATATGGTTTCCGTATTTGATCCGTTTTTTTGCGGATCGTATACAGAAACATTAACTTATTAATCACCAAACACATGAGCAATATGGGCTGGGCATAGCATTTCTACAGTATGGATCCGCAAAATACGGATGAAATACGGAAGACATACTTCACCTACATCCACCAGAAATTTATTCACCTTTCATAAAGGTTTATTTTGCCCCTACATTAAATTTTATTTCATTTTCTTATACATATTTTATTTTTTAAGTTTTTTTATGGTTTTTTTTTCTGAATTGTTTTTATGGCTTTCTTTGTAAATGATGTCTGGATGTAAATTATAAGCGATAACTATGTGATAAGGGGATCGTGGAACTAATTTATGTCATTCTTTTTTTTCTCTTTCGTATTTTTCCTCTCTTTGAATGAAGCGCATTTCATCTGGCAATGAGCGCCCGCTATAGGAATAAGGTTTCCATGGAGACCCCGCCGAGGAACAGGGGCTCTTCACTAAATTGAATGGGGAACAAAAGGTGTAGATCGGGGTGACAGATCGTATTCCAAGCACTTCACATGCCGGAGCCGGGTATACGCCACGCGGTGCACAGATAAGCCATGCTAATTCAGAAAATGTCATTTCATTGGAGGGCGATGTATGAAGGCTGGAGTTATAAGCCATATACATTGCTCCCATGGAGCACACGGGATAAGGGAAGGGGTCACACTGGGTGACTGCGAGGTGAGAGAGATAGATCGATCAGGGATGCCTAACCTGCGGCCCTCCAGCTGTCCAGGCATGCTGGGAATTGTAGTTAGGCAACAGCTGGAGGGTCGCAGGTTGAGCATCCCTGAGATGGATAGAATGATACGATAGATAGATTAGAGATGATAGATATGAGAAGGATATGAGAGATAGATAGATAAATAGGTGATAGATAGGTAGGTAGATAATTAAAAAAGTACGGCAGCCATTTATAATGGTTCCCTGACTGCGGGGAGTAGGATTTAAGGAGTTAAACGGAAAGTGGCCTGAACCTAGTTATTGGGTGGGACAGTTGGGGTCCTGGGGTCCATTACTCCTCCTTATTTGATGGTTCACTGATGGTGGGATACTAGGGGTCCAGTGTCCTCCATTACTCCTCCTATTCCTCCTTCTATGTCTTACAGAATTTCTGGCAGTTCCTTGTCACTGGAAGCTGGGGGGATCAGAATGGACAAAATTACTTTATGAAATCCTCGGAAAACCCAGAATGAAAAAATTTGATGAAGCTGAAGGGGGGTTGAATTGGGTCATGTGCGGCAACCCTGAAGGGGTTAATTACGAGGGGGGAGATTTCCTCTCAGATCAGCAACATGGGGCTTTCACAAGTTCCATGCTGAAGGCAAATATTTGCTGTCATGAGAGCATCTCCCCCAGGACTGAGCCTGACATGGAAACATTACCAAAGAGAGATATTTCTCTACAAAGCAGTGATGCCCCCCCCCCTTCCACTTCATCAACAAAGGCGGGGGGAGGGGTCTGCACGGCCCTGGGTTTAGCGCCAGACCTATTTATGGGGCGTTATTATATCTGCTAATTAATGCACAACAGCAACATAAACTGATTAGATATTTTTTAAGGACGGTTACGTAATTTACACCTAAAAAGCAAAAAAAATTAGAAAGCAGAGAGGAAAAAGAAAATCTGAAAAACTCTAAACATATAACTGGGTGATAACTCATAAGGCTGTTATTGCAACTCCCAAAATGGTTGTCACCAAAATTTCCCAGCAGGGTACTTAGGATTTACCAGAGGACATCATTCCGCCTAGATTACAATCCAAAAATGTCGGGGAGACACCCCCCCCAAAAAAGTTCTCGACTCCAGAAAGAGTTTGATGGGAGGTATTTGGGACATGGTCTCTATTTGTAGGGTTTGGGTAAAGGTCTGAAAAAACACAGCCCACCCACCCTCTCACAGCAAACGCTACCTCCGATATCTCCTTTTCTCCCTGCATGGGGGTAATTGTTTGGTGCGGCGCTTTTGAGGAGGTATGTTGTGCTGCACTGTGGTATTTGTTTGGCACTGCTGAGGAGGTATGTTGTGCTGACCCGTGGTATTTGTTTGGCACTGCTGAGGAGGTATGTTGTGCTGCATGGAGGTAATTGTTTGGCACTGCTGAGGAGGTATGTTGTGCTGCATGGAGGTAATTGCTTTGCAATGCTGAGGAGGTATGTTGTGCTGCCCCGTGGTATTTGTTTGGCACTGCTTAGGAGGTATGCCCTGTGGTATTTGTTTGGCACTGCTGAGGAGGTATGTTGTGCTGCACTGTGGTATTTGGCACTGCTTAGGAGGTATGTTGTGCTGCCCTGTGGTATTTGGCACTGCTGAGGAGGTATGTTGTGCTGCACTGTGGTATTTGGCACTGCTGAGGAGGTATGTTGTGCTGCCCTGTGGTATTTGGCACTGCTGAGGAGGTATGTTGTGCTGCCCTGTGGTATTTGGCACTGCTGAGGAGGTATGTTGTGCTGCCCTGTGGTATTTGTTTGGCACTGCTGAGGAGGTATGTTGTGCTGCCCTGTGGTATTTGTTTGGCACTGCTGAGGAGGTATGTTGTGCTGCCCTGTGGTATTTGTTTGGCACTGCTGAGGAGGTATGTTGTGCTGCCCCGTGGTATTTGTTCGGCACTGCTGAGGAGGTATGTTGTGCTGCCCTGTGGTATTTGTTTGGCACTGCCGAGGAGGTATGTTGTGCTACCCTGTGGTATTTGTTTGGCACTGCTGAGGAGGTATGTTGTGATGCCCTGTGGTATTTGTTTGGCACTGCCGAGGAGGTATGTTGTGCTACCCTGTGGTATTTGTTTGGCACTGCTGAGGAGGTATGTTGTGATGCCCTGTGGTATTTGTTTGGCACTAATGAGGAGGTATGTTGTGCTGCCCTGTGGTATTTGTTTGGCACTGCCGAGGAGGTATGTTGTGCTACCCTGTGGTATTTGTTTGGCACTGCTAAGGAGGTATCCTGTGCTGCATGAAGGTAATTGTTTGGCACTGCTGAGGAGGTATGTTGTGCTGCCCTGTGGTATTTGTTTGGCACTGCCGAGGAGGTATGTTGTGCTACCCTGTGGTATTTGTTTGGCACTGCTGAGGAGGTATGTTGTGATGCCCTGTGGTATTTGTTTGGCACTGCCGAGGAGGTATGTTGTGCTACCCTGTGGTATTTGTTTGGCACTGCTGAGGAGGTATGTTGTGATGCCCTGTGGTATTTGTTTGGCACTAATGAGGAGGTATGTTGTGCTGCCCTGTGGTATTTGTTTGGCACTGCTGAGGAGGTATGTTGTGCTGCATGAAGGTAATTGTTTGGGACTGCTGAGGAGGTATGTTGTGATGCCCTGTGGTATTTGTTTGGCACTACTGAGGAGGTATGTTGTGCTGCCCCGTGGTATTTGTTTGGCACTGCTGAGGAGGTATGTTGTGATGCCCTGTGGTATTTGTTTGGCACTGCTGAGGAGGTATGTTGTGATGCCCTGTGGTATTTGTTTGGCACTGCTGAGGAGGTATGTTGTGCTGCCCCGTGGTATTTGTTTGGCACTGCTGAGGAGGTATGTTGTGCTGCCCCGTGGTATTTGTTCGGCACTGCTGAGGAGGTATGTTGTGATGCCCTGTGGTATTTGTTTGGCAGTGCTGAGGAGGTATCCTGTGCTGCATGAAGGTAATTGTTTGGCACTGCTGAGGAGGTATGTTGTGCTGCCCTGTGGTATTTGTTTGGCACTGCCGAGGAGGTATGTTGTGCTACCCTGTGGTATTTGTTTGGCACTGCTGAGGAGGTATGTTGTGATGCCCTGTGGTATTTGTTTGGCACTGCCGAGGAGGTATGTTGTGCTACCCTGTGGTATTTGTTTGGCACTGCTGAGGAGGTATGTTGTGCTGCCCCGTGGTATTTGTTCGGCACTGCTGAGGAGGTATGTTGTGATGCCCTGTGGTATTTGTTTGGCAGTGCTGAGGAGGTATCCTGTGCTGCATGAAGGTAATTGTTTGGCACTGCTGAGGAGGTATGTTGTGCTGCCCTGTGGTATTTGTTTGGCACTGCCGAGGAGGTATGTTGTGCTACCCTGTGGTATTTGTTTGGCACTGCTGAGGAGGTATGTTGTGATGCCCTGTGGTATTTGTTTGGCACTAATGAGGAGGTATGTTGTGCTGCCCTGTGGTATTTGTTTGGCACTGCTGAGGAGGTATCCTGTGCTGCATGAAGGTAATTGTTTGGGACTGCTGAGGAGGTATGTTGTGATGCCCTGTGGTATTTGTTTGGCACTACTGAGGAGGTATGTTGTGCTGCCCCGTGGTATTTGTTTGGCACTGCTGAGGAGGTATGTTGTGATGCCCTGTGGTATTTGTTTGGCACTGCTGAGGAGGCATGTTGTGATGCCCTGTGGTATTTGTTTGGCACTGCTGAGGAGGTATCCTGTGCTGCATGGAGGTATTTGTTTGGCACTGCTGAGGAGGTATGTTGTGCTACACTGTGATTTGAATACATCCTACATTCATGTATATACAGCTCCTATGCAGATCTACTGTATGTGTTTCCATGGTGACAGACTACAAACTCTGCATGTAGTCTGATCTTGCAGTCATGTGTTACTTTACTCCCTTTGTCCCCTTTTCATACAGTAGATACTGCAGGTTCACACTCGGTAACCCTGTAGACACATAGGTCTGCATTGGAACTGTATACAGACAGAAATACAAACATGGTTGCAAAAGTATACCAACCCTTTATGTATTCTTCACTGAAGCCAGCAGATCTTTCTGGGTATATTCTGGAGGTCAGGTGTCAGGGTCCGACGTTCTGGGTACACCTCATTTTGACATCATCTGTGCGCACAGCTGACAACTTTCTAGCCAAACTGTCCCTGAAATACCTTTCTATTTGTGGCCATTAGCATGCAAGTATTGATTCGGAGAGTCTTGACCATAGACCTCCTCCTAACAAAGCCCCTGGGATGTAGCTCAATTTGTGAGGTCCCCCATGGAGGAGGACAAGCGGCTCCCAGTCATCTGTAGCGCTGCTTAGATCTCAGAAACATATTGAAATACAATGATTTTGGAGTTCTCTCTCGTTCCATTATAGCACTGGCCTCCAACCTGGAACAGTCCAACTGCTGCAAAACTACAACTCCCAGCATGCCCTGGCAGCTAGACAGGCACAGGTCGGAGGCCATTTCTTTTCAGGATTCAGAAAGCTACACCTGTGTTATGTGTCACGTCTCAGTGATTCGAGGGGTTTACATTTTTAACGCGCGCTTCCCTAATCCCACCCTCCAGACACTCGCTAAAGCTTTTAATCATATTTTACGCCAATCAGTTTACTCTCCATAATCCAGACCTACAGCAGGAGGAAGACCCTCATCAGGATACTACAGTGGCACTCCATCTGATGCTGAACTACTACTCCCAAGCAGTCCCATGAAAACAGTTTTTTTTTAATGATTTCTATGACCTTCCCTCAATCACAAAGATCATAAAATAAGTTAGGTGGGTTCTGGGGGCATAATTATACTGGGTGCAATGGTTGTCACTGTAACCAGAGAGCTCAAAAAGTCTCTCTGTCCCAGATTTTTAGCTGAGGGGGCCCATAAACGTAAGGTTGCACCTCCAGGGTGGATCAACCACTGTAACCTCCCCCCCCGGCATCCCTGTTTCGGAAACTCCCTTTCATCTCTATGGAAAGTAGTCCCACATGCTTCTAATGGTCATCGGCCAAGAACGGGGATTTGTAGCCCCTCATTTTTGGCCATTGTTGGGGTCACAGAGGTCAGAACCCCAAGAAACTCAATCAGACAGGTCATAAAAGTGGGGGCTAACATGGGGCGGCTTTTAGTGGGAAGGTCTCCTTCAAGCTCATTGGACGTTCCAATCTCTCGGACCAATGGAGCAATGTAAGTGTAGATTCCCTTCCCAAATTACAGCACATTTCTTGTAACAAACCATGCAGCTGTATGAGCATCACATAACCAGAGCAGATAGTCATCCCCTGGAAGTAAACAATAAAGATTTCCATTCAATGCCTGCAAGCGGTGATCTTATGGAAGGCGATCCAAAGAATATTAGAAAACTGCACATTGTAATGAGCTCTCCTGACGCCTCTGTTTCAGTAAATACTTGTATAATTCTGAAGCATCTTAGAAGTTCTGTGGTGTGTTGTTCCTTTGTTATTCCTACTGAAAATGCAAAGAACAGTGCGTTACCGTTCCTTGTCAGTAGGGTCTGTCCCTACACAGTCCCACAGACCCCGAGGGTAGCAGACCGTGTACAGACACACCATTTTGACATGGAGACTGTTAACAACCAGTTCCTTATTTCTTGATACATTTCTAGCAGGAATAAGACAGGAACGGCGCAACGCAGTGTACAAAGAAAAAAAGGCTACGTTATTCTATACGAATTGCAATAATTTTATAAAATGGATATTTCAGGGGATCGTTCAGAAGAGCATCTGTCAGCAGAAACAACCCTATAAATAGCTGGAAGGGTTGGTACTGCCGATTAAAAGCCTACCTTTTGTTATGCAGACTGGTTGCTTTATTCTGGAGAAAAAGTACTTTTAATTCATATGCAAGTAAACAGCTAAGTGCACCAAGGGCGGGCCCAGGCTATCCTGTGCACCTTTACCCCCCTTGCTTCCTCTGCCAGCCCCTGCCTCTCCTTGATTGACAGATTCCTGTCCAGTCAATCAAGGAGGTGGAGGGAATGGGGGCAGAGGAAGCAGGAGGAGCAAGGGTGCACACAGTGCACTTAAAGGGGCATTCCTATCTCGGACAATGGGGGCATATCTCGTAAATGTAGCCTTGAAAGCTATTTCCGTCAGCCCTATAAAAATGAATGGTAGCGGTGGCAGCGTAAGCGCGGTGCACCCTCTGTGCCTTTCAAGGCTCCATTTACGAGATAGGTGCGGGTCCCAGAGGTGATATGCCCCCATTGTCTGAGATGACACAACCGCTTGAAGTACTAATTTGCATATGGATTAAAAGCACTTTTTCTCCAGAATAAAGCCACTGCTTTGTATAAGAAAGGTATCCTTTTAATCATCAGGATTAATCCCACCAGGGATTATGTCTGGTTTAAAAGGGTTGATCCTGCTGACAGATGGTGCAAGGTTTTTGGAATTTCAAGGCAGCGCCCAAGGCTTAAAACAAGTGGCTCCGACATTATAAATGGATTTAGAACGCAAGCTTTATATACGTAGAGTATATCCAGAAGCACAACCCTGCGCGGCGTCGCCGTGACAATCGCTTTGCCTTGTAATTAGATCAGGTCTGCATTCATCGCAGGAGGGAATCCGCTAGAAACGTACATTCTTGTTGCCTAGTGAAACAATTGTAATCGGGATATCATCCAGCTGGGTTAATTACCCCTGTCATGTAATTGCCCCCCTCCCACAAAGTGCTCTGACGTCACCTGCCGCTTCTTAGAGGTTTATGTAATCCCGTAATGCATTAATCCCGCTACAAGCTGTCAGCTCGTCCTACACCCTCAAGGTCTTTTGTTTTGTAGCCCGGGAGCGCGCGCTGCATTATTAAATCGTTAATTCCAATCAGTGCCGGGCAACACGAGGCCTCAGCAGCGCCGCAGTCACCTGCCCCGATCTTTTACAACTCGCTAAACACTTCATCGGATTCCATTTACTATTTTAATCCTTTTTTCTGCAGCACAAATATTTGGGGAAATAGTTCCAAAGCCGAGTGAGCGCGCACACAGCGCGATTCCTGAACCTCTCGCCCCCGCCGTCCTGACCTTCAATGTGTTTGACAACAGGAGATTTGTCTAAAAAACACATATCTAAAGGGGCAGTGCCGAAAATGTTGGGGGTCATTTACAAAGATCGGTGTTTTCTCCTCTGGGCAGCTGGAGGATTTGGCTAATTTACAACGTGCGCCTAGAGCAGTGGTTCCCAACCAGTGTACCTCCAGCTGTTGCAAAACTACAACTCCCAGCATGCCTGGACAGCCTTTGGCTGTGCGGGCATGCTGGGAGTTGTAGTTTTGCAACAGCTGGAGGCACACTGGCCTAGAGTGAAATCTATAAAGATGGTAAATTTGATGGGGTTGAATTCCAGGCCGCCCACTGCAAAGTGGTAAAGATAAAAGTAAAAACGCTCAAGCGACCAAAAAAAATGTATGCCAAAAATGTCGTGCTTAATAAAAGACCTCCATTAGGCTACTTTCACACTTGCGTTTTGGGCAGATCCGTCATAATAATACAACCGCATGCATCAGTCATGAACGGATCCGTTTGTATTATCTGTAACATAGCCAAGACGGATCCGTCATGAACTCCATTTAAGATCAATAGGAGACTGAGCCGTTTTCTATTGTGTCAGTAAAAACGGATCCGTCCTGGCACACAATGCAAGTCAATGGGGACAGATCCGTTTTCACTGACACAATAGAAAACGGCTCCGTCTCCTATTGCATTATCTGTAACATAGCCAAGATGGATCCGTCATGAACTCCATTGAAAGTCAATGGGACATAATGCCCCGTCCTGGATCCCTCTGAGAATATTTTATACTATCAATGCAATATTTAGAGACCTTGTCTGGAAAAAGAGAACACCTCGCATGAAGCTTACCACTCTGTGCAGATCTATAACTCAAGGGGGGCTGAGCGTTCCAGACCCGTGGATGTATTATTTAGCAGCCCAAATGCAACACCTTAGAGCAGGCATCCTCAAACTGCGGCCCTCCAGCTGTTGTAAAACTACAACTCCCACAATGCCCTGCTGTAGGCGGATACCTGTAGGCTGTTTGGGCATGCTGGGAGTTGTAGATTTGCAACAGCTGGAGGGCCGCAGTTTGAGGATGCCTGCCTTAGAGGTTGGCGAGAGGGGGATAAGAGGAACAAAGCTGGGCGGATTGTGCAACATCTTGTTAATAATAAGTGTATGATGGCAGCATTGGAGGATGGCACTTTCTATGACAAGGGAGGGCAATATGGGATATTGCCTACTATACATGCAGTATGGTGGAAAGCTAAAGAGATTGTGGGGATTCAAGGATATACACAATTCACCCCAATCTGTATAAAGAATTGAACACAGTAACCAGTGTAAAAATTTGGGGCACTTACGGTCTTAACCGTTTATGTCAGCTGTTTGAAAATAATTCCCTTAAGGAATTTAATAAGCTACAGAAAGAGTTTGGACTGTTAGTCCTCATTTTATGTGCATCTTTAAGTACGACACGCCATACAGACGCAAGACCGTAAGGGGAAAATAGTACCTGCTGACAAACATTTGAATATTGGCCTTACGGCCTATCACGGGGATACAAAAGGTGTGATTTCATCGCATTATTTGAGTATTAAGGAGGCCCTACATAAAAACCGCCACTGCCCCTACATCCGAAATGGCAGCAAGATTTTGCTGACTTAACGGTGGAACATTGGGAAGAGATTTCCTGGTGGTAACAGTGAGTGAAGCTCATAGAGTCTCTTACTGCATAGGGGCTTTGCGGTGCAGAGTCTGTGCTGCAAATCAGCACAATAAAGATGGATGTGTTTTTTTAAAACAATTTCCATGCGGAAATATTCTGCAGCATGTAGCTAGATGAACGGTACTGCAATATGCTGATTTTTCGGTGCATACGTCTGCACAGAAAATCTAATAGATCGAAAGATCTGAGACAGATATTAGGTAAATAGACATACAGATATATAGTTCTAAGGTTGATAGATATCTAAAAGAGATATAAAATAGATAAATATGGAATAGATAGACTGATAGATACAGGGTAGACAAATAGACAGACAGTTGTACAGATAGATATAATAGAGAGAGATGGGAGATACTTCTCCGCTGCGGTGTTGTAGCATTTCATCTCCTACTTTTGAAGTACCTTTCTTTGCTGCCCACTCACACCTACAGACCTGCACATTACTCACTGCACCGTCACCCTACGTCATCATTTCCCACCAGCAATGGACGATCCGCTCCTCAGCAGGATCCTTACATGTCAATTAAGCTCCAATACCACGTACTTAAAGGGAAATTCATATCCTTAATAAACGTGGCAGGTGACAGCAGATCTGCAAGGATCAACTCGCACAGTGCAGCCGGCTTGTCCTACCGGAATCTACATCCTTTTCCTATAGGCCTATCCTTTATGCTCTGCAAACATAACCCGTGCACAGAAACACAGAAATGGGGAAGACCTTCTAGATAAATGTGCAGTATAATGAAGCTGTATGCAATTTTCTAATATGCTTTGTGTTCTTTCGACATTTTCAATATCTCTTCTTCATGTCAGCAAACAGGAACAATCACTTGCTTACAATCAGGAGCTGAAAACCCTGTTCAGATCTAATACTTATCACAGCTGAGGGTTTGCTGCAGTTATATCCAGGCTAGACAATCCTCTACGAGTTACATACATCAGCATATGTTTGTATACAGTGTATCTGTGCAGGTAACAAACACTCTTGTGGCTGATAGATAGGCCTCCCGAGTCCTCCACACACATGCACACTAGGCTTGGCTGAGAGTGCACTTTTCCCCCATGGGGGGGGGGGGGGGGTGATCCTCCATTGCCATCGGGGGAGAGTCAGTCAGCTGTTCTTGCTGAAACCAGCAGATTTGACTGACTTTCATCAATATCTATGGGTGCCTTAAAAGGGATATACCCATCTGGGCACTGATTGCATATAGGTAGGAAATTACATATTTCTCGGATAGGTGCGGCTCCCACTCCTTTCTGAAGAACAGGGCATGAAGTGAATGGAGAGCAAGCCGCGCATGTGTGGCTACCCCCCATTCCCCACTATGGGACTTCTGAAAACAGCTGAGCGTTGTCTCATCTATCTTCGGAAGTCCCTTAGTGAATGGTAGGGTGGCTGTGCATGTGTGGGGTCCTCTCCATTCACTCCTGTGGGATTTCTGCAAATAGTTGTGCGTGCTTTACTCTATTTTTGGAAATCACATGGCAGTGAATGAAGAAGACTTTGTCCACGTGGAGTTTGCTCTCCATTCACATGAGGTCCCCATTCTTGAGACAGGACATCGGACATTTATGACATAATCTATTAATATGAAATAAATATTCAAATAGATTCCTTGTAGTAGTGGTTGGATCTTTTTTACCCATCACAGAATTGACAAAGAAATCACAGATACAGAAAGAGACGAGTGTATTTTTTTTTTTTATAGGACACATCTAGGATGTAAAGGAGGAAAATAAGAATTTTTTCAAAATATTTTTTCATCAGACCTCAGATCAGACCCCCAAGCTCTATTAGACATAAAACAAATAAAAGGAACTTGCTGTGGACCACTCTGACACTCACTGCTGGTCTTCTGCAGGCCCACGCTGCACTGTGACGTGATGTCACACAGCGTCAGGTCATAGTGTGCACCTACATGCACTACGTCCTGACGCTGTACTCAGTGAGGTGCCCGGAAGAACACTAGGGAGGGCGAGTACAGCCAGAGCAGTGCTTTCCTGCATGCTGATGACCGCATCCATAAGACACACTGCCATTTTCCTGTCGCTTTCTCATAGTCCTAAAAATACGTTTCGTTACAATGATCGTGCGGACAACGCGATTCATATGCGGATCGTGCACTTCACCAGGTCAGTAATGTCCAAAAAGGACACCCCCTTTTAAATTTAAGGCTAGGACTGCAATGCTCTGCTTTGGCAGGGTCGGTCACCACATAGCGGGTTGTTCTGCCACAAATCTGCATTGGATTTCACTCCATGGCACATGAGTGGCAAAATCTGTGTATGTGCGGGACATGCAGATTTTTACTGCGGATTCCACCCCTGCACCATTGAAAGTTTCCAGTGAGAATCTACAGCAGGAAGGGCCATGTTCCAGATTTTAGAATCTGCACATCCGGTCGATGCCCGTGCAGTAAAATTTCTGCAGCACTTTATAGAACGTCATCCGCCTGGCTGCTGCTGTATCGCTCTGTGGATTTTCCAGGCACAAATCTGCAGGTAAGCATTTCTGTAAGGGCTGCCTGCTGGTAACCATACTGTTCCCGCATCAACAATGGTTTTGATAAAAGTCTGAATCACCACTCTGAAAATAACACATTACAAAAGCTGTGATAAGGCAAAGATTTACTGCTGACAGAAATGTCCGTACAATATAAAATCTTTTCCCTTGCCCCCAAATTTCACTGTCAGGATGGGTAAAACAATTCATAGGCGACGAGGGGCCGGGATGATATGTACACGAAGCATTGCGCAATCCTCGGCACCATGTGCCGGACATTTAATACCTGCAGCTGTATACGTTTAGGGGTTGCTCTGCTCAGGTTACCCACAGCATTGATGCAAGGAAAGAATGTGCCCACATATGGGGAGGGGAGCAGCGCTGGGCACTGGGTGCTGTGAGGTAGTGCCAGGACAGGTACCAGTCTTCTCATCTATGGCTTATGGTTTGACAGCTGCAGATCGTTGCTATACAATCTGCTACATGGGAAGAGATATATTGTTTCCCGGGTCCTGCGGCGCCAACACCAGAGGAGATTAAGACAGAGGTCAGCGCCGGTCATTGCCTTATTGATCTACCAGATAAAAATAAATTGCCTGTAAATTAATATCTAATTCATCGCAGTCCGTAAAAACACGAGCAGCTTCTTACATTCGAAATGTTTGGGTTTCAAGTTTTTTCCACTTCGGTACCCGGCCGGCACCGGTCATGGAGAAGCCCCGCTGATCACGGGGGAGGGGGAGGTCTAAGGCAAGTTGTTAGTTCGAGAACAGTTCATTTCTACCCGAAGGAAGGTATCATGAAGTCAGCCGGTTTTCTATGACGAGGTGGGTATTCTCACAAGTTTGGCGCCAGCCAGTTTAGGCACTTCATGGCAACTTCGAATCCCAGGAAACAGGCCTGTGGATAGTGAGAGATGAGATTCATTAGTCGTGTAGTCGTTAGGTGGACCTGTTATAAAGGTGGGTTCCGCTGCTTCCTGGTTATATCTGCCATTGGGCTTCAGAACGATAGACATGCATGACTATGGACTGTAGAATTAGTACTCTAGCAATCTGCAGGCTGTCACCCAGCTTTCCAAGAAACGGATTAACAGATTTGATTACTGAGTTTACTTTCCTAAATATCATGATTGGTTGGGGTCTGCCGCTGCAACCACTGATCACAAGAATAGGGGTCACATGTGCCCCAGTGACAGGTCGGGGTTGCACGCTGCCGCTCCATTCATTCTCTATGGGGCTTCCACAGGACAGGCACTTAGCACTCTCCGACAGTCCCATAGAGAATGAATGGGGCGGCAGCACACACTATCGACCTGCTGCTACGTATAAGGGATAAGTTGATATCATGGTACATCCCCTTTAAGGTGATTTTGCAGGGGGAGGTGGGGGGTGCACATTAAATTCTAATTATTTACAGTCCATAGGATTTAAAGATTATTTCCAATTTGGTCAATCCGGGATTATGGATGGTCTTTTGGGATTGGCCTGGAAATCCTAATGATTTTCAAACTCTATCAATTATATTAATGGTGGAGGAGCGCGGAGACACCACACATTCAGCTCCAGGTAACTAAACCTCAAGTCGGCCGCCTGTATGAAGCTTATTACAGCAGCGGCTGACGCCAGTCACACGTGTCTACGTAGCATCTCAGCCCTGGAGAGATGTGACATGAGGCAGTGATCACCGGGGCTTTCTGGACTTTGTCAATTATCCCATTGAATAACATTACATTCAGGCTCCGCCCATCGTGAAACTGGCTGATAACTGGGAGCAATAGTTCCCAGAAGCCCTTGATGTGCTATTATGTCAGGATGCAGGGATAACATGACAGTTAAGTTCTGCCCATCATGAAATGGCTGATAGTAGGGAGTAGTGTTGAACAAAGCGAGCTTCGGATGCTTCGTTTTGTTCAAAACTTCAGAATAATAATGTACATGACACTGGCTGACCTGTCGCATGTGCGCTTGGCAGCAGAAGGCATCTGTGTTGGTCCCATGTTTATATGTGCCCGCATTGCTGAGAAAAATGATGTTTTTATTATATGCAAATGAGCCTCTAGGAGCAACGGGGGCGTTGCCATTACACCTAGAGGCTCTGCTCTCTCAGCAACTGCCACGCCCTCGGCACTCTGATTGCCAGGGCCAGGCATTGAAAACGTCAACACGCCTGGCTCTATCAAAGTGCAGAGAGCCCGGAAGTTGCAGAGAGAGCAGAGCCTCTAGGTGTAATGGCAACGCCCCTGTTGCACATATAAAAACATCATTTTTCTCAGCAATGCGGGCACATAGGAACATGGGACCAACACAGATGCCTTCAGCTGCCAAGCGCACATGTAACAGATCAGCCAGTGTCATAGGTACAAATCTGCTGACAGATGCCCTTTAATATTAATATATTTTACGCCCATAAAACCCGTAAAAGACGGCAATGTCACACTGCTAATATCGCAGCCAACGATAATGAATGTCGTCACACTGAAATCCAGAGGGTTAGTATTTTGGGCATCTGTTGTGTTGCAGTAACCTGCAGCTCGCAACCTAATCCCATTCACGATAATGAGTTGCGATTTAGCAGCGGGACACTGCAATCAATGTTCGCGCGGCCCTGGCCCGGACAGCAATGGAAATGGTTAGATCAGACTGTAGGTTGAGTGCCCCTTTAAAGGCAAGCTGCCACTTACAGCATTGGCTGGGAAGGCCCGAAGCATGACGGCTGTGAAGCCTTTATACAGCGATCCGATTCCTTCCTCGCGGATTAATTCACGCAAGACGTCCCGGAATCCATTGGGATATTTTCCAGCAGGCGCTGAGGGGGAGATGGAGAAATAGATTAGATTATAGACATTTATAGTCACTTCAGGGGCAGACTTTACCACCACACAGACTAAGCAAATGCTCTGGGCCCCAGAGATCAAAGGGCCCCCTGCTGGCTACATGAAGTTGCATAGCTGCCAACTGTCCCGAATTTGCAGGGACTGTCAGTGATATTTAGAGACAGTCGTGGCAAATTCGGGTTATCCCGAGTTGAAAATGGTCGGAGCTAGTGATAACCCTGCCCATAAGTAGGTGTTACCAGACAGAGTTGGGGCGTTCCCAGGCGGATGCCCCGATTTTACCAATGTTGGCAAGTATAAAATTGGCTGGAAAAAAAATAAAATATATGACTAAAAAAGGTGGACATAATGCCTTGCAGGTGCTTGAGCTTCACAGGGGCTAGATGTAGAGCAGGGATGCTCAACCTGCGGCCCTCCAGCTGTTGTAAAACTACAACTCCCACTATGCCCTGCTGTAGGCTGTCCGGGAATGCTGGGAGTTGTAGTTTTGCAACAGCTAGAGGGCTGCAGGTTGAGCATGCCTGCTGTAGAGGAAGGGTCTAAGTGCCCAGGCTGCATTGCTAAGCCAAGAATTTGACAACAGGGCGGAGCTTAGCTGTGCCATGGGGGCCCCCCAGACATACCAAATCCACTCTCACCACTAATAGGTTATAGGATTTTCAACCTGCTTTTATGCCCCCCCCCCCCCCCAACATTATTTGTCCCCAACATTCCCATCTTAACTTCACACAAAATCCATGCAGAGAAACAGAAAGGGCACAGATTTACCATACTGTCCCCTGTTACCCATGGCAACCAACCACAACACTGCTTTCATTCTTCAAGAGCATAATTTAAAATGAAATCTGCGCTGCGATTGGTTGATATGGTCAACCTAAAGAGCCTCAATGCTAGGCAGGCTTCATCTGCCCTAGTTAGGCCTCGCAGAGGAACAGGCCTTGCTGCCCATAGCAACCAACCGGAACGAAGCTTACAGAGAAACTGGGCACATGAAAGCCGCGCTCTGGCGGGTTGCTATGGGCGACAAGGCCAGATATTCTGACAGACAGATTTGATAATTGGGGCCCATTGGCTGAGATTAATCAATAGTTTAGGGGGGGGGGGGGTGCACGACTGACAAATTGGGCTATATTCAGTAATATATGTCGCCATAAAAAAAAATTGGCAGATACTTTGAAATCTATTCTAAAAATACCCATTACATTTTGCACACTCCATGTACTTATTGTTGTGGCACAATTTTTTTTCATGAAATCCCCCCAGCTAGGCCTCATTGATCAAAGACAAAGCTTTCTTGTTGCCCAGAGCAACACGTTAACCCCCTCAGCTTCCATTTCTTAAACAGGATCGGTCACCTCTCTGGACTTAAATACTTGTATTCCCCAATTCTGAAGCAACTATTCTTAGATTTCGTCATTGTGCCATTCCTCAGTTATTCCTTCTGGAAATATATAAACAGACGGCGCAGCTTGAGCAGTTTATAGCGGACCGGTCATCTGTCCTGACACATCTATTTTAGTAAATACCTTGAAACTGCAATGCTAGGGCACTGTTCTTCAAATTTTGCTTAGCTGCTCCTTTGTTATTCCTCCTGGAAATGTTGGACGATACCATTTTGCTCCTTGTCAATAGGATGGGTCCCTACACACTCGTACTGTCTGTAAAGATTGTCAGAATGTGTAGAGTCACCCTCCTATTGATAAGTGAAATAGCAAAACCCAGTTATCAATTTATACACACATTTCAGGGAAGAATAACAGAGGAAGGACAAAGCAAAATTCGACGAATGGCACCCCAGCAATTTCAAGGTACTTACTAAGGAGAGACATGTAAACCGATCAAGCTGTGCCGTGACCGGTTGCTATGGGCAACAACCCATCTACATGGTGCATCTAAAGGATAAAGAGTTTGCAAAGCTGGAAGTTGTAGTATGACAAGCCTTGGGTTGGGCACCGCTGATCTTTGGCCTGTGCTGCTTATCTCCATATTCTGCTGCTCTGCATGTTAATCTGGAATCATTTCATTATTTTGCACGCAGCTCAGCTCTACTACATCCTCCCAGTTATCGGCACGCAGCCCCGCAGAGTGCAATTCAATTCACAAGAGGCTCGGAAATTGTAAGCACTTGAAGAGGTGGAAAAAGAAGGAGGAAAGAAGAATACGACGGGGATTTAATGAAATACAAGTCCCCCATTAACACTCCTAGCCGCACAGCCAGCCGATCACCCACCTGTCTGGAAACGAGATTTTAGCACGTCTGGGGGAATTGCGACAGCCCAGTTAAAGATTCCAGCCATACCACCGGCGAAAAGAATTCGAGGAACACTCAGCTCACTGACACTGTTGGGGGGGAGGAAAATAAATAAATAAAAAATTAACTTATAGCATGACTACGGCTGTGCGCCTGTAATATCGCAGCTGAGCCCTAATACACCTCACAGCTGAGGAGCCGTTACAGTTGTATCTAAATGCAGCAGCACATATCTGTCCCTGTAGGTTTGTTACAATGTATCAGTAAAACATACCAGTGTACACAGAAATAACCTTAAGGGTTACATTCACACCACGGATTTTGAAAATCCGTCTCCAAAACTTAGATCAGAATTTCTGCCGATATTGAAGCTTTTTGTTTTGGACGTGCTTTTTTGGGGGTGTATACTTTATTTTATAACTGCATTTTTTGCTTGCGTTTTTCAATGCGCATCTGCACAAAAAAAAAACCAAAAAAAAAAAAACACACGGATTCCGCTCCAAGATAGGACATGATTCTTCCCCCCTCCCCCCCCCCCCCCAAAAAAAATAATAAATAATCATGAATGACAAACTGCTTGGAGTTGTCTTTTGGCTCAGATTCCAAAGCAGAAAATGCACCAAAATCTGCCAAAAGAAAACTTAGTGTGAACGGCCCATATGGCCCGCTTAAAGGGCACCTGTTACATGTGCACTTGGCAGCTGACGGCATCTGTGTTGGTCCCATGTTCATATGTGGCCGCAATTGCTGAGAAAAATATTTTAATATATGCCAATGAGCTGCTAGGAGCAACAGGGGAGAAGCAGTTACACCTAGAGGCTCTGCTCTCTCTGCAGTGCCTTCTGCACTTTGATTGACAGGGCCAGGCAGTGTAAACATTATCACGCCTGGCCCTGTCAAAGTGCAGAGGGCGAAGCTGTTGCAGAGAGAGCAGAGCCTCTAGGTGTAATGGCAGCGCCCCTGTTGCTCCTAGAGGCTCATTTGCATATATTAAAACCACATTTCTCCCAGCAATGCGGCCACATAAACATGGGACCAACACAGATGCCTTCAGCTGCCAAGTGCACATGTAACAGGTCAGCCAGTGTCATAGGTGCAAAACTGCTGACAGATGCCCTTTAAAGGAGATTTCCCCAAACAACACTTATTACATATCCACAACGTCTGAATGATGGGCACCCAACTGACTGCAAGCCCGTATGTCTACATCATCTACCTCCGTCAGTCCCATGGAGTTTGAATGGAGTGGCAGCGGCCATGTGTGATCGCAGCTCCATTTAAACAGAGAACATAGGAAACCTATTCCTCTTAGATAGGCGGCAAGTGTAGTTCATGGAAAAAAAAAAAACTTTAAGTTGTGCCCCTCTATACACAGCTGCGATGTAGTTGGTGACCATGAATGAGTGGGGCCCACACCACTAAAATGAGGCAGGAACTTCCACATAACTGCCCCCATCCATCCGGGCCTGCTGGGGGAAAAAAACCCTTAGGGTTTCCATTCATTTCCACGGTGGTCACAGCATGTGTGTATGGCCTCCCCTTACGGCTCCAGCTATGTGCGACCTTAACGAGAACCTCTGCTGATGTAGCTGCTCTTTTTGCAAACTCTTCTAGTTGCTCAGTGGGTCGAGAATGAAGCGGGCGAGGGGGCGTCGCGTGCATGGGCATACAATCGAAATAATCCCTGCGGAGCAGTAAGAGCAGCCGCACAGCTTGCTCGGTTACTGAACAGATTTACAGTCACATTCTCTCGACCCTTTGTGGTATGGATACAAGAATAGTCTACCTAACTACACACACATCTCTACTGCCATATGTTCTTCAGGTGGATAAGAGATGTAGCAGAGCTGTATTGGTTGTCTGTGCATTATGAGATCATTTAACACAGTAGCGTTACTTTCTATGTAAAACCCCACAGAACAAAGGGATATAATAGTAACACTCTGGGCTCTGCTGCATCTATTTTTATATTCTGGGTCTTATATTTTCACCCCCCCCCCCCCCCCATTTACTCCATAAATCATAAAGGAGGTTCTGTACTGTGGTTTGAGTGCAATAACGTGATGATTACAGGGCTTTACTTTATTTACACCAATTATATCTGTGCACACAACAAACCGAGGACAGGAGCCCGCCCCACGTACCCGCCAGACCGGATATTCTGGCTCAGATCGACCGTTCACAGGGGTAACAAATAAACTCCTTAAATTGTATTTCAGAAACAATAAACCATTTTGCCGCAAGCAATGTCCCAGAGGCGGGGAACGAGGACAAGCGACTGGCAGGAATTGGTGGGGGTCCCAGCAGTTAAAGGGTTTTCTGGGATGGTATATCCTTAGGATAGGCCGTTGGTATCAGAACGGTAGGGGTTCCAGTTCAAGGCACCAATACAGATCAGCTGACTGGTGGCAGGAGAGCGCTGCGGCCTCTTCACCGTTTACTAGGAGCAGCACCTGGTACCATTCAAGTGAGGCTGCAATACCAGACACAGCCACTACACAATGTACGGCGCTGGTGCTGTGCCTAGTAAACTTTGAAGTGGCTGCAGGGCTCACCTGACGTTCAGACCTCCACCGACCTGAAACTGAACATAGATCATTAATATTAAAGGAGTTTTTCGTGAGTTAAATATTTATGACCTATCCTCAGGAGAGGTCATCAAATTCTGATCGGCAGGGGTCCAACGCTAAGCACCCCCGTCGATCAGCGGTTTGAAGAGGCTGCGGCGATTACTGTGGTCTCTTCACAGCTCACCAAGCACAGCGCCATACATTGTATAGTGGCTGTGCTTGGTATTGCAGCTCAGCCTCATTCCCTTGAATGGGACTGTGCCTAGCCATGTGCCTGAAAGAGATGATGTCACTGGCCTGCAGCAATCACTGTAAAGTTTTTTTCTCTGTCAATAGATACAAACCGCGTATGACCACGCTCACGAGCCCTTCACACAGACAATAGTGGTCTCCTGTACAAACGGCAGATTACTACACCCTCTTGATATCTCCTAAGTGATGTCATGGTATAGACTCAGTGATGTCACTAGTCCTGGCCAGTCGTCCTAGGGCGCTCTCTATCCACCCCCTGTCACCACCATTACTGACAATCACTATATGGCACCCATGTCATCTTTTTATAAAGTCCAGTGACCTGTCTATCATCCTGTCGAGAGTCCACTGAGCAGAGCTGACCCTCCCCGCAGATTACCTGTGGCCCTCCGGTGTGAGGACGTTCTTCAGCCATTCGTAGGTCATAAAGTACATCCCACTGGCGGGAACATCTACAAGACAAAGACAGAGTTCACACGCTACACTGGTTCCCAGTGACAACCTCCAGTAACGAGGCAACAGATAATTAGTAAGGTATCTTCTGCTTACATTTTAAGACGTTTTCTCCCATGGGGTTGTCACCCAGCTTTCCTACGGCCCAATAAGTCAAACCCGCCTAGTTGTGCACTGATACAAGTGAATGCACCGCTGACAACCTACGCACATTTGCCCTACAGGGGTGTGGGAAAGCCTGGTGACCACCACTAACATCTGTAGCAGATTTCACACAGCTTTCCTAGACACAGATGGAGGTATTCCCATCTAGGATATGCCATCACTTTCCCATAGGTCAGACCCCCAATGATCATGAAGTGATGGCCCATCGTAGTAATAGGACATCACATTTTTAAAGGGTGTCTGAGCAGATTTGTACCTATGACACTGGCTGACCTGTTACATGTGCACTTGGCAGCTGAAGACATCCGTGTTGGTTCCATGTTCATATGTGCTCGCATTTAATATATGAAAATGAGCCTCTAGGAGCAACGGGGGCGTTGCCATTACACCTAGAGGCTCTGCTCTCTCTGCAACTGCCTCACCGTCTCCACTTTGATTGACAGGGCCAGGTGTGATGATGTTTTCCCTGCCAGGTCTGGCAAAGTGGAGACGGCGCCGCAGTTAACGAAAGAGAGCAGAGCCTCTAGGTGTAATGGTAACGCCCCCGTTGCTCCTAGACGCTCATTTGCATATAATAAAACATCATTTTTCTCAGCAGTGCGGCCACATA
This sequence comes from Bufo gargarizans, assembly GCF_014858855.1. Taxonomy (NCBI): domain Eukaryota; kingdom Metazoa; phylum Chordata; class Amphibia; order Anura; family Bufonidae; genus Bufo; species Bufo gargarizans. The sequence goes on along the minus strand of NC_058081.1, from coordinate 475,194,835 downwards.
TGAACATGGGACCAACACAGATGCCTTCAGCTGCCAAGTGCACATGTAACAGGTCAGCCGGTGTCATAGGGACAAAATCTGCTGACAGATGCCCTTTAATATCCCTTAAAAAATCCTATCCTGGGAATGAAGCGACTGCAGCGCCTTATTGGCATTGACTTCCATCACTGAATATGTTACAGACTCTTTAGCAGTAAAGTCAATGAGGCATGAGGTACATTGCACCTCCAGCCTCAGTGAAGTCACCGGTTCTAAGCGTCTGTATTGCTCTGGACATACAGTACGGCGCCCTCACTTATACCTATCCGTTAAAGAGGACCGTTATACCATCTTTGATCATCTGTAATCTCCCGGGATCTGGGTGCTGGTTCGGGCTTGCGTGATGTATACAATTAGCTGACCTTCGTTTACGCCTCCAATGTCGGGTTTACAGAATTGTGCGGCTGTGCCTCCGATTAGGATGTGAAATTTAATCAACGGAAGGCTGACACGCCGCTCCTGAATTTAATCATCTGCAGAAGGGGCCGGCGAGTGTAATCATCCGAATACCATCACGTGCCAAGTACCCCGGAACTGGCTCAAGTAGGAGAGAATAAACGGAGAGTTCCCTATCAAACCTTCACCTCCGCCGTCTGACCTGTATAGCTGACATCTCCTGCTCTGTAATGTCTCCCCCTAGTGTTATTTGCTGAAACCTGCAGTGTGAAATTCCCCATGTGCCTCCCATCCGTCCTTCATACCTCTCATGAGCGTCAGCACCGTTCCCTTGTATATTCCCCTAATTCCAGCTTCTCTGTAGATTTGCTTGGCGCAGTCCATGGGGCCGTTATATTTCACCCCTCCGGTGGCGGCCTGAATCTGGAAGACGAAATTATAGGCTGTATGAACCGCAAAGGAGAATTACAATTTACTGTATTCCGTCAGCATGGGCCCCACCTTCGTAACAGTCCAAGGGGTAAGGACTAATACTCCGAGAAGTCTGGTTGGTACGGGGACAATGGCCATTTTAAAGGGATTGTCTCCTCTGGACATTTATGGCATATCGACAAACCCTTTAACTGAAAACCCGCCTGAGCCAAAAGTCAAGCTATAGGGATTGTACAGGATTTTAATAAAATTGCTGCTTTCTTCCAAAAACAGTGCCGCAACTGTCCACAGGTTGTGTGTGGTATTGCAACTCGACTCCATGGAGCTCAGCTGCAGTACCAGGCAGAGCCCACGGAGAGATGTGGTGCTGTTTTTGGAAGCAGCCATGTTTTTTTAATCCTGGACGACCTACAGGGAGGCGATATATGCCCACAACTTTATGCTGTAGTGCTGTCTCATCATTGCCAGCAACAGCACCACCTGCTGGCCACGGGAAGGAATGACACACATAAAAAGCACAACTATCCAGTTCCAAATGCTACATCTTCGGCAATGCACTAGAGCCGTGACACAGGTCTACAGCGTGGCTAATTCACTTTTATTCTCCTGTGGGCAGCATACCTGTAAGAGGCACTTGATTCTTTCACCAGGTGCCATGATCGCCGTCGTGAAGACCCCGGATAACATACCAGCTGCAAACAGCTGGGGATACCTTTAAGCAACAAAAAAATTAATAATAATAATAATAATAATAATAATAATAATAATAATAAAATAATAATAATAATAATAATAATAATAATATATAGACATGCATATAATAGTAAAAACGGTCATTGCGATGTGCCTAATCTGCAGAAGACTGGAGTGGAGGTGGAATGGAGGGTACAAATACAACCAAAGACCAAACATGTACACCGACGGCAAGGCACACGTACCTTACACAGGCCGGGCGGGGGGACGGATGGCAGGATCATGCCCCTCCAGTATCCAAGGCCTGCAAAAGCAGCAATTAAGACGGGGGGGGCAACCGGAAGATCACGGCATTAAGGTCACGCATAGTATTCAAGGGACACAAAATCTTAAAAGGGTCACTAACTTTTCAAAAAAACTTATACATGTGTCATAGAGACATATGAAAAGTTTAGATCGGTGGTGGACTGAGTGGCGAGGCGACCACCACCAGTCTCTAGAACGAGGAGAGAGAAGCGAGAACAAATTGGAACGTCTATGGAGCCAGTCTCACACAGCGAGGAGAGAGACCGTGATATGTGAGCACTTCTCTCCCCTCGTTCTAGAGATCAGTGGTGGTCTCAGCGCTCTACACTTTCAGTATGTCTCTATGACATATCAAAAGTTTTTCGTTTGTTTTTCTTCTTCAAAGTTAGTGACACTTTAAAGGGGTCAAAATCGCAAGGCTCTGTCCGATAGGTGCAGGTCTCACCTCTGGGACCTGCATCTATATCTGAAACAGAGCCTACAAAGCGAGAGTGGACCATTTACGTGGGACTGCCGAAAATAGCAGAGTGCTGGCTCGTCTACTTCCGTCAGTCCCACAGTAGTAAATGGAGCGGTAGCTGCGCTTGCGCGCCGCTCTTACCATTCATTTCTACTGAGACTTCCGAAAATGGCCAAGCGCTGGCTCGTCTAATTCCGTCAGTCCCATAGTGGAGCAGTAGCTGCGCATGCACAATGCTCTTACCATTCATTTCTATGGGACTTGCGAAAATGGCCAAGCGCGCCGCTCGTCTATTTTCAGAAATTAATGGAGGGCGGTCGCGAAGGCACAGTCCATTCTCCCTCACTTTGTGGGTTCCGTTTACAGATCGGTACAGGTCCCAGAAGTGGGACCCGCACCTATCAGACGTTAGGGGCATATCCATGCAATACGCCCTCAATGTATGAGATGGGCCGACCCAGAGGGAGAGGCAGACTGTAGCAGTCTTCAGTGACATAACAAGGCCAATGACCACTGCCTATGTGCATCTCCTTAGGTTCTGCTGATCTTCACCCATTGCCCAGGCTCAATAACTGCTTGCTGTCAGGGAATGGGAACATTCCCGTTTACATCTGTTCGTAGATCTAATACTTCTCACAGCGGAGGATTTGCTACAGGGAAGAGCACTATAAACAATGGCGCTATGATACCAGTTATGCAGACAGGCCCTCTGGATAGATCTATATACACACACTGCACAGGTGCTGCCAGGAAGAACAACCCCCAGCATCCGCCACACAAGGCCGCTTTGGCTGCAGGGACTAAAGTTTAATTAGCAGCAATTAATTTATGAAGTGAAAGTTGCTATTTAACGAGAACTCGCATGCTCGGGGGAGAAATCGCTTTATTATCCGAAGAAATTATTAACAGACGGCTACTCCCCCCTCCCCCCCAAGACTCGGAGGAGTCCGTGTCTTACGTGAGAACTTCTTCCGGATGTTTCTGCTGGAGTTTCTTCCCAAGACCAAAACCGAAAAAGCAAACGGCAAACATTGGGGTAACGCCGATGATGGGGGCCGCCATCCCCCTGTAGAGACCTTTGATGCCCTGCGGCAAAGAAAACAAAAGAACTGTTACTTCCCTGGATTTCGGCTATCTCGAGGCCAGTGTACAGGAATCATAGATATGGCCTTGGAGAGAAGTGGCTGTCAGCCCGTTTCCACCGCTTATCGCCACTGCTGTGAGAATGGTAAGCTGCATGTACAAGCCAATGAGATGCAAAAGCTGGGTGACAATCATTATAGATACTTTGCAGTCAGCCGTCTCATTAAAGGGCATCTGTCAGCAGTTTTGTACCTATGAAACTGGCTGACCTGTTACATGTGCATTTGGCAGCTGAAGGCATCTGTGTTGGTCCCATGTTTATGTGCCCGCATTACTGAGAAAAAGGATGTTTAAATATATGCAAATGATCCCCTAGGAGCAACAGGGGGCGTTACAAAACTGCTGACAGATGCCCTTTAAGGTTTGTCACATATCTTTCCCTATGCAAGCGGTACCTGCAGCCATACTGTATGCCATGCCTACTCTCCCACCTTTACCAGTAGGAAACGCAAGGCTCCCTGTGATACCTACTTCAGGATCTGTCACACAGCTTTCCCCAGTCAGGACACTAGGAAAGTTAGGTGACAACCATGGAGGAAGCAGTACCAGACTATGCAGGTGACAGGTGGACATGAGAAGAATGCAGCCCCGCGCCGCCTCAACACCAGAAATTCAAGAAAGACAGGGTCGTAAGACTAGACATATCTACAACCAATCTGCTGTGTGTGAATTGACCCTTAGGCCGCTTTCAGACGAGCGAGTGTCATGATGCAGACTCGCCGCGCAGCTCCCGTCCTGACCTCCTAGCACTGACGGGGTTGCATAGCATTATATTGATTTATGATGCTATGTAACCCTTAGGCCTCTTTCACACGGGCGTCATGTTTTTTGCCCAGATAAGATGCGGGTGCGTTGCGGGAAAATACGCGATTTTTCTGCGCAAGTGCAAAACATTGTAATGCGTTTTGCACGCGGGTGAGAAAAATCGGCATGTTTGGTACCCAAACCCGAACTTCTGTAGATTGTATTATTTTCCCTTATAACATGGTTATAAGGAAAAATAATAGCATTCTGAATACAGATAGCATAGTACAATAGGGCTGGAGGGGTTAAAAAAAAATAAAAAAAATAATTTAACTCACCTTAGAGCTCTTTCACACCTGCGTTCTTTTCTTCCGGCATAGAGTTCTAGAGTTCCGTCGTCGGGGCTCTATGCCGGAAGAATCCTGATCAGTTTTATCCTAATGCATTCTGAATGGAGAGAAATCCGTTCAGGATGCATCAGGACGTCTTCAGTTCCGGACCGGAACGTTTTTTGGCCGGAGAAAATACTGCAGCATGCTGCGCTTTTTGCTCCGGCCAAAAATCCTGAACACTTGCCGCAAGGCCGGATCCGGAATTAATGCCCATTGAAAGGCATTAATCCGGATCCGGCCTTAAGCTAAACGTCGTTTCGGCGCATTACCGGATCCGACGTTTAGCTTTTTCTGAATAGTGTCTTGGCAGCCATGGTAAAGTGTAGTGGGGAGCGGGGGGAGCAGTATACTTACCGTCCATGCGGCTCCCGGGGCGCTTCAGAGTGACGTCAGGGCGCACCACGCGCATGGATGATGTGATCGCATGGCACGTCATCCATGCGCATGGGGCGCTCTGACGGAATTCTGGAGCGCCCCGGGAGCCGCACGGAATGTAAGTATACCGCTCCCCACTACTACTATGGCAACCAGGACTTTAATAGCGTCCTGGATGCCATAGTAACACTGAACGCATTTTGAAGAAGGATCAGTCTTCAAATGCTTTCAGTTCACTTGCGTTTTTCCGGATCCGGCGTCTAATTCCGGCAAATGGAGTACACGCCGGATCCGGACAACTCAAGTGTGAAAGAGCCCTTAATCCACTTGATCGCGCAGCCTGCATCTCTTCTGTCTTCTTTGCTGTGCACAGGAATAGGACCTTTGATGACATCACTGTGCTCATCACATGGTCCAATCACATGGTTCATCACCATGGTGAGGGACCATGTGATGTTGACGTCACCACAGGTCCTTAGCCGGCAACTCAACATTACAGAAGACAGAGATCCGCAACTACGCGATCAAGTGGACTCGGTGAGTTAATTTTCTTTTATTTTTAACCCCTCCATCACCATTTTACTTTGCATTCTGTATTCAGAATGCTATTATTCTCCCTTATAACCATGATATAAGGGAAAATAATACAGATCGGGTCCCCAGCCTGATCGTCACCTAGCAACCATGCGTGAAAATCGCACCGCATCCGCACTTGCTTGCGATTTTCACACGGCCCCATTCACTTCTATGGGGTCTGCATTGCGTGAAAAACGCAGAATATAGAGCATGCTGCGATTTTCACGCAACGCACAAGTGATGCGTGAAAATCACAGCTCATGTGCACAGCCCCATAGAAATGAATGGGTCGGTATTCAGTGCGGGTGCAATGCGTTTAACTCTCACATCGCATCCGCGCAGAATACTCGCCCGTGTGAAAGGGGCCTTAGAGGGTCTGGAATGTATTGGATAACACTGACATAGCATCATAAATCAGTATAATGCTATGCAACCCAGTCAGTGCTGGGAGGTCAGGACGGGTGCTGCGCTGCGATTTCGCCCTATTCTCCTATACATACAGCATGCTCTGCTCAGCATAGGTAGTGAATGGGAGAAAGCTGCTGTCAGATGCCTCTGACAGGGATTTTTTCAAAAGGATTGGGCAGCTGAAGTCCAACATGCCCGATCCTTATCTTCCCTGACAACAGATGTCAGGGAAGAGGCAGGAGGACGCCAAACACATTAGATGATCGGCAGAAGTAGCTAAAAATCGGTGGGTTCGACCGATACACATCTAACGTGCATGGCCAGTTGGAGTCACTGAGGGGCGGGTACAGGGGGCAACCGCAGTGCTATATGGGATATATGTTACCATGGCATGGGGCACCTGTTCCTGGTATGGATAAAGTTTGGGAGATCTAAATCTGTTTGTCCTTTTCACATCATAGAAGTTGTCCGTCATTTGGGTCTGGGCCCCTAACCTTACCCTTGCTGGGGACCAAAGCCCGCCCTGGCACCAATAAAATCTAGATGTTAATACCTCATTTACAAGAGTCTTCCTAAAACAGTCAAAGGTTCCCGAATACAAGGGGAGCTGCCCGGGGCCCGGCTTCGGCTGTGTTTGAATCCGAACCTACAAGATAAATATAGAAAAAATTAAAAAATAAAAATAAATAAAATATTTCCAGGAGGAAATCACCAGTGACCAGCAACACCACAAAACACAGTTTTGGGTTTCAGAACGTTACTTCTAGTTATGTGTCTCTGCGAAAGCTGGGTGCCAACCTAAGTGCTTTCCCACAATCCGAAATTACATATGGATAGATTTGTCACCCAGCTTTCCCAGTAACAGATACAGCCACATTTTTAATTTGACTGAAGAGGATGACAGCAAGCAGAGATCTTGAAAGAGACGAGAAATGAAAACAAGTAGCTACGTTTTATTTTCCATGATTGTAACAATGTGACAGTGTCTGAGAACCTTTACCACTGTAACCTTTCACCTACTATGCTGTGTGAACACGAGCGCCCCCTGCAGGTCACTGAGGAGTCACCTTTATGTAAGTTCCCTCAAGGCCATGGTGCAGGTGACTGTCAGCTTTTCAGTGCACCGTCACCTCCAGGATCCTAAACTGCTGCTCTCACCCTTCATTCAGTACTTTTATTTAAAGACTCAAAGACTAAAATTCCTGAGGAGCTCCCTACAATGACTGCCCGCCCGAGCCTTCTGCAAGTGACTCTGCAAAGACTTTACCCAACTGCCTGCTGCAGCACCCCACACCCACTGAACAGCATCAACTGCCGCAAAGCAGAGCAACGCCACCTACTGCACTGCACCCCACTGAACGGCGCCACCGACTGCACAGCACCCCACTGAACGGCGCCACCTACTGCACAGCACCCCACTGAGCGGCGCCACCTACAGCACAGCACTGAGCGGCGCCACCTACTACACTGCACCCCACTGAGCGGCGCCACCTACTACACTGCTCCCCACTGAGCGGCGCCACCTACTACACTGCTCCCCACTGAGCGGCGCCACCTACTACACTGCACCCCACTGAGCGGCGCCACCTACTACACTGCACCCCACTGAGCGGCGCCACCTACTACACTGCTCCCCACTGAGCGGCGCCACCTACTACACTGCACCCCACTGAGCGGCGCCACCTACTACACTGCACCCCACTGAGCGGCGCCACCTACTACAATGCACCCCACTGAGCAGCGCCACCTACTACACTGCACCCCACTGAGCGGCGCCACCTACTACACTGCACCCCACTGAGCGGCGCCACCTACTACACTGCTCCCCACTGAGCGGCGCCACCTACTACACTGCACCCCACTGAGCGGCGCCACCTACTACACTGCACCCCACTGAGCGGCGCCACCTACTGCACTGCACCCCAGTGAACCGCGCCACCTACTGCACTGCACCCCACTGAACGGCGCCGCCTGCTACACTGCACCCCACTGACCGGCGCCGCCTGCTACACTGCACCCCACTGACCGGCGCCGCCTGCTACACTGCACCCCACTGACCGGCGCCGCCTGCTACACTGCACCCCACTGACCGGCGCCGCCTGCTACACTGCACCCTACTGAGCGGCGTCGCCTGCTACACTGCACCCCACTGAGCGGCGTCGCCTGCTACACTGCACCCCACTGAGCGGCGCCACCTACTACACTGCACCCCACTGAGCGGCGCCACCTACTGCACTGCACCCCAGTGAACCGCGCCACCTACTGCACTGCACCCCACTGAACGGCGCCGCCTGCTACACTGCACCCCACTGAACGGCGCCGCCTGCTACACTGCACCCCACTGAACGGCGCCGCCTGCTACACTGCACCCCACTGACCGGCGCCGCCTGCTACACTGCACCCCACTGACCGGCGCCGCCTGCTACACTGCACCCCACTGAGCGGCGTCGCCTGCTACACTGCACCCCACTGAGCGGCGTCGCCTGCTACACTGCACCCCACTGAGCGGCGTCGCCTGCTACACTGCACCCCACTGAGCGGCGTCACCTACTACACTGCACCCCACTGAGCGGCGTCACCTACTACACTGCACCCCACTGAGCGGCGTCACCTACTACACTGCACCCCACTGAGCGGCGTCACCTACTACACTGCACCCCACTGAGCGGCGTCACCTACTACACTGCACCCCACTGAGCGGCGTCACCTACTACACTGCACCCCACTGAGCGGCGTCACCTACTACACTGCACCCCACTGAGCGGCGTCACCTACTACACTGCACCCCACTGAACAGCATCAACTGCCAAAGAGTATCTCACAGAACAGGGGCACCAACTACAGAGAACCCCACTGAACGGCGCCACCTGCTACACTGCACCCCACTGAACGGCGCCACCTGCTACACTGCACCCCACTGAACGGCGCCACCTGCTACACTGCACCCCACTGAACGGCGCCACCTGCTACACTGCACCCCACTGAACGGCGCCACCTGCTACACAGCACCCCACTGAACGGCACCACCTGCTACACAGCACCCCACTGAACGGCATCACCTGCTACACAGCACCCCACTGAACGGCACCACCTGCTACACTGCACCCCACTGAACGGCACCACCTGCTACACTGCACCCCACTGAACGGCACCACCTGCTACACTGCACCCCACTGAACGGCGCAACCTGCTACACTGCACCCCACTGACCGGCGCCGCCTGCTACACTGCACCCCACTGACCGGCGCCACCTGCTACACTGCACCCCACTGACCGGCGCCGCCTGCTACACTGCACCCCACTGACCGGCGCCGCCTGCTACACAGCACCCCAATGAACGGCACCACCTGCTACACAGCACCCCAATGAACGGCGCCACCTGCTGCACTGCACCCCAATGAACGGCGCCACCTGCTGCACTGCACCCCAATGAACGGCGCCACCTGCTGCACTGCACCCCAATGAACGGCGCCACCTGCTGCACTGCACCCCAATGAACGGCGCCGCCTGCTGCACTGCACCCCACTGAGCGGCGTCGCCTGCTACACTGCACCCCACTGAGCGGCGTCGCCTACTACACTGCACCCCACTGAGCGGCGTCACCTACTACACTGCACCCCACTGAGCGGCGTCACCTACTACACTGCACCCCACTGAGCGGCGTCACCTACTACACTGCACCCCACTGAGCGGCGTCACCTACTACACTGCACCCCACTGAGCGGCGTCACCTACTACACTGCACCCCACTGAGCGGCGTCACCTACTACACTGCACCCCACTGAGCGGCGTCACCTACTACACTGCACCCCACTGAGCGGCGTCACCTACTACACTGCACCCCACTGAGCGGCGTCACCTACTACACTGCACCCCACTGAGCGGCGTCACCTACTACACTGCACCCCACTGAGCGGCGTCACCTACTACACTGCACCCCACTGAGCGGCGTCACCTACTACACTGCACCCCACTGAGCGGCGTCACCTACTACACTGCACCCCACTGAGCGGCGTCACCTACTACACTGCACCCCACTGAGCGGCGTCACCTACTACACTGCACCCCACTGAGCGGCGTCACCTACTACACTGCACCCCACTGAACAGCATCAACTGCCAAAGAGTATCTCACAGAACAGGGGCACCAACTACAGAGAACCCCACTGAACGGCGCCACCTGCTACACTGCACCCCACTGAACGGCGCCACCTGCTACACTGCACCCCACTGAACGGCGCCACCTGCTACACTGCACCCCACTGAACGGCACCACCTGCTACACTGCACCCCACCACCTGCTACACTGCACCCCACTGAACGGCACCACCTGCTACACAGCACCCCACTGAACGGCACCACCTGCTACACAGCACCCCACTGAACGGCACCACCTGCTACACAGCACCCCACTGAACGGCACCACCTGCTACACTGCACCCCACTGAACGGCACCACCTGCTACACTGCACCCCACTGAACGGCACCACCTGCTACACTGCACCCCACTGACCGGCGCCGCCTGCTACACTGCACCCCACTGAACGGCGCCACCTGCTACACTGCACCCCACTGAACGGCACCACCTGCTACACAGCACCCCAATGAACGGCACCACCTGCTGCACTGCACCCCAATGAACGGCGCCACCTGCTGCACTGCACCCCAATGAACGGCGCCACCTGCTGCACTGCACCCCAATGAACGGCGCCACCTGCTGCACTGCACCCCACTGAACGGCGCCACCTGCTACACTGCACCCCACTGAACGGCACCACCTGCTACACTGCACCCCACTGAACGGCACCACCTGCTACACAGCACCCCAATGAACGGCACCACCTGCTACACTGCACCCCAATGAACGGCGACACCTGCTGCACTGCACCCCAATGAACGGCGCCACCTGCTGCACTGCACCCCAATGAACGGCGCCACCTGCTGCACTGCACCCCACTGAACGGCACCACCTGCTACACTGCACCCCACTGAACGGCACCACCTGCTACACTGCACCCCACTGAACGGCGCCGCCTGCTACACTGCACCCCACTGAACGGCGCCACCTGCTACACTGCACCCCACTGAACGGCACCACCTGCTACACAGCACCCCAATGAACGGCACCACCTGCTACACTGCACCCCAATGAACGGCGACACCTGCTGCACTGCACCCCAATGAACGGCGCCACCTGCTGCACTGCACCCCAATGAACGGCGCCACCTGCTGCACTGCACCCCACTTTCAGAATTGCACCCCACTAGTTTAGGCAGTGCACCCTAAGCCCACTGCCCTCACCCACCATCTCTGCCAGACATCCCATTCTGTGCCCCCCCCCCCCACCTCCTGACAACTTTCCACCATTCACACCCAGACACTCTTACTAAGTTGTCATTCTATTGCTTATCAATAAAGAGCCGCAGAATGAAGGACGGGTCTCCCGGGGTCACCGCCGGTCCCCGAAGCTCGCACCTTTATGGTGTCCAGAGGATGTCCAACAAACACCAGGCACACTCCCCCGAAGCCCCCGGCGAAGAAGTTCTTCACGGGGCTGATCACTTGCTGCTTCTTCTCGGACATGGTGACTGCAGTGTAGCCCCCGGACTCCGCACCGTGACCGCCGCCTCCCGCACTCAGGACAAGGTTTACAGCCGCGACCTTCGCCCTACTTTGCCATACAGATAAACTGACCAATCACAGCGTTCACTGCTGCCTACTTGCAGCCAATAGACTACTTCAATCTCAACAACTTCCGCCCTCACGTGCTGACTGACAGTCCTCTTCACCAATGATCGAGCTCATTTTCCATATTGCCCCGCCTTTACCGGATTTCTGCTGGCGACGTCCGTCCAAACTGGATGATTGACAGACATATACACCTATCAGTGAGCTGATTATTTATAATTCCCGCCTCCTTAAAGGAAGCTTACCCCTGATAAGTCTGTCTGGTCACTAGAGGTAAAACAGCATTCCAGTTCTCGCTAAGGCGGTGTAACGTTACATTACCCTACTTCATGAGATTTCCCTACCTCCATAGCTGAGCATTTCATGTGGAGGCATATGTGCCACGCCATCTTTGAAATGGGCAATCTGGGCACTGCTGTATTTTACCATTTATTTCTCATATACAAAAATGACTACAGTTATAGAAAAGCCATTTTCAAATATCTTAGAGAATTCTGAATTAAGGCAGTATTTTCATCTGGACGTTTATGACCTATCATAGGTTTGTCACCTTTCCCAACAAAAAATACCAGCCAAGTTAAAGGGCTTCTGTCACCCAACTAAAGTCATTTTTTTTTTGGCTAGTTACATTCCTTATAGTGCGATATATGAGAATATTATGTTGTTACTTACTTTCATTCGGCCGTTTCTTATAAAAAAGAAGTTTTATAATATGCAAATCAGGTCTCTACCAGCAAGTAGGGCGTCTACTTGCTGGTAGCCGCCGCAAAAAACCGCCCCCTCGTCGTGTTGATTGACAGGGCCAGCCGCGATCTCCTCCTCCGGCCGGCCCTGTCAGCATTTTAAAAATCGCGCGCCTCTGTTCATTCGACGCAGGCGCTCTGAGATGAGGAGGCTCGTCTCCTCAGAACTCCCTCAGTGCGCCTGCGCCGATGACATCACCGAAAGAGAAGACGTCATCGGCGCAGGCGCACTGAGGGAGTTCTGAGGAGATGAGCCTCCTCATCTCAGAGCGCCTGCGCCGAATGAACAGGGGCGCGCGATTTTTAAAATGCTGACAGGGCCGGCCGGAGGAGGAGATCGCGGCTGGCCCTGTCAATCAACACGACGAGGAGGCGGTTTTTTGCGGCGGCTACCAGCAAGTAGACTCCCTACTTGCTGGTAGAGACCTGATTTGCATATTATAAAACTTCGTTTTTATAAGAAACGGCCGAATGAAAGTAACAACATTATATTCTCATATATCGCACTATAAGGAATGTAACTAGCCCAAAAAAAAAAATGACTTTAGTGGGGTGACAGAAGCCCTTTAAGCAACAGCGTGGCTTAATGGGGTGTTAAAGGGAACCTGTCACTGGGATTTTCTGTATAGAGCTGAGGACGTCCGCAATACCCAGTCCCCATAGCTCTGTGTGCTTTTATTGTGTAAAAAAACAGATTTAATATATATGCAAATTAACCTGAGATGAGTCCTGTATGTGAGATGAGTCGGGGACAGGACTCATCTCAGGTTAATTTGCATGTGTATTAAATCTGTTTTTTTTTACACAATAAAAGCACACAGAGCTATGGGGACTGGGTATTGCGGATGTGCTAGCGGCCATCTAGCAACCCATGTCCTCAGCTCTATACACAAGATCCCGGTGACAGGTTCCCTTTAAGTTGCTATTTCATAATGTGGCTCCCAGTATTAGTAATGCCTCCATTAGTGCCCCCTAGAATTATTAACATACATACCTCCCAACTTTCTGGACGGTCAAAGAGGGACACTTATGGTTTATTATGTGAAAGGTGCACTTTCCCTGCATATTTATACTTCAATAGTGCAAGAAATATCTGAATAAAAAGATTTCTAAAATCAAAATACATCAAATAAAGAAATAATATGCAAGGGGGCTTCAATATATAGATAGGAACCAGGGAAACACATATTGTAAATGTAACAATGCAAATCTATACCTCAGAGTAAAAAGAGGGACAGAGGGACTTGGGTCAAAAAGAGGGACACTTGGGAGGTATGTAATTATGCCTCCATTAGTGACCCCCCCAGTAATAGTAATGCCTCCATTAGTGCCCCCAGAATTAATAATGCCCCCATTAGCACCCCCAGAATTAATAATGCCCCCATTAGTGTCCCCCAGAATTATTCGTGCCCCAATTAAAGCCCCCCAGTAATATTAATGCACCCATTAGTGCCCCCTGGAATTACTAATGCCTCCATTAGTACCTCTAGAATTAATAGCTCCCTCATTAGAGCCCCCCCCAGTAATATTAATGCCCCCAGAATTACTAATGCCTCCATTAGTACCCCCCTAGAATTAGAAGTGCCCTCATTAGAGCCCCCCCCAGTAATATTAGTGCTCCCTGGAATTACTGATGCCCCCATTGGCGCCCCCCAGAATTAATAATCCCCCCCATTAGTGCCTCCCACCACCTAGTTTAAGAAAATTAAAACACCAGCATAAGTAGCAGAAAATAAAGGTATGTACATAGTAGCATCATAAAATTAGAAAACGCACATTATAGCAAAAAGCCGCCATATTGTTATTCCCCAGAAAAGGGTACATTGTTCTTGTGGGTCCCATAGCAAGTGCTGTGACCGCTATGGCTATAGTTATGCCCACAGCTGAAGGTCCATTGATATTAGGCTATTTCCACATCTGCATTTTTGCTTGATCCGGCAAGGGTTCAGCAAAAACGTTTCTGTTACTGATAATACAACCGTCTGCATCCGTTATGAAGGATCCGGTTGTATTATCTCTAAAATAGCCATGACAGATACGGCACTAAAACCATTATCAATGGGTGACGGATCAGTTTTCTTTTGTGTCCGAGAAAACTGATCCGTCACCATTGACTTACATTGTTTCATGCCGGATCCATCTTGCTCATCATCCCAGGACGTTCTCAAAAACGCTGCTTGCAGCGTTTTTCTGTCCGGCAGGGGAACGCAACCAAATGGAACGGAATGCATTCAGGAGCACTCCGGTACATTCCGTTCCGTTTTCTCCCCATTGACAATGAATAGGGACAAAACGGAAGCGTTTTCCTCTGGTATTGAGATCCTATGACGGATCTCAATAGCGGAAAGGAAAAACACAGATGTGAAAGTAGCCTTACAAATCTCAGATTTTGGTCCTTCTGCTCATTCTTCTTGAGGTCAGTAGGGGGCGGCCTTGTCCATCTTTCATGGATTCTTTTCTCTGTTGTGTCCATTATTATTCTCTGTAGCAAAATAAAAGCGCGGCGGTGCAGCATGGAGCCCCCTCCACCTAAACTTCTATAGGGGACCTTTTATGCTACATGAGGTCACTTTTTGCACCCCTCATAGGTTGGGAGTCTGTAGGATGAGTTTAGCTCGTTGGCATATTCATAACAATAACATTTAGGGTACGTTTACACGTCAGCGCGCGCGGTGGGGGGGAACAGACATTAAAAACGGATGGACTGTCAGTTTTTCATATGTGTGCATCCATTTGCTGGCCGTCTGTATGTATTTAATGACCATTAGACAAGTGCACTTTTGTCTAAGTGGCCATTGAAAACTGCTCCATTGGGTCCATCCAGCTGTGAAAATGGCCAAAAATAGAATGTCCTATCTTTTTGATGCCCGCTAAAAAAATGTCCATGTGAATAGCCAGGTTCTGAAAATGGTCGTGTGAATGAGGCCTTAGGTATTGCCTTGCAGTACGAAAACTTTTTGGAAATATTCATTCACAGAACCCAATGAGCTGACAATCTATCATTGTAGTGGGCAGTGTATGAGGGACAGAGTGGCTGGAGGGGGTAGGTGGCCACCTAGTGCACCAAGAGGTAAATGGATCAAATCAATGCTCTGCCTTTACATTTCTTTGTACAGTCCATCAGACGGTGTTCCCAGGCCGAACAGCGGGCAGATCCGGAAACCCGTACTTTGGGCACCAGAGCCTTTTCTGCACCATGTGTTTGGTACTGTATGGGGTGAGACTGTAGCTTGTAGTGTATGGGGACCAATTGTGACTGGAACTTTAGGGGGTGCACCCTCACAAGGAGGTATAAACTTTGCTGCAGGAAGATCCCCAGGTCGCGATCTCCAGATTAGTTATAGATGCAGTAGCATCATCAGAACCGGATACAAGAGGCTTTGCCTGAAGGAGACAGAAGAAGTCAGGAACTAAGCCAAGGGTCAGGACCAGGAGTAGAACAGCAGGTAAGAGGCAAACGCTCCAAGGGACAAAGCAGCGTTGCTATACAGGAACAAGGCCAAGGTCAGGAGTCAAATTAGGATAGGAATAAACCTCAAACACTAGGCAAAGTATGGCAGAATGATTCCCCCTAGACCATCCCACCCGGTGGCATCTTTAGCAGCCTGACACCGCAGCAGAACGGCAAAGAAACCAGCAGAGCCAGGGAAAAGAGCCGTGCTGCGGCCAATTTGGAGTTCTGTGCCTGTGGCCTCCTTAGATCTAATAGGTGCATAGCATGATAGCATGCAGTCTAGCATAGCCTACGGACCCAGAAACTGTGTGCTGTAGTGACAGTTCTTAGACTCCAACCAAACCAAACGTCTTTGCTCCCGGGGATCCATGCCCCAGGCTGCCCCGACTCCCGACCATGGGTCTGTAGGGCCTGCTCCTTGGGCCTTCCTTGATCCAAAAGGGTTGGAAATGTGAAGTCACTTCCCAGAAAAGGAAGGTCTGATTCCTGGGCTGTCCTGATTATGATCCTGGTGTAAATCCAATAACCACAGCAGTAACACGACCGTTGTTTCATTCCGTGTCCGTTGTTCAGTTTTTCGTGAATTTCTGCGGATCCATTGACTTTCACTGGGTCCGTTGAAAACTCGGCTAATGCACCGTTTGTCATCCGCGTCCGTGATCCGTGGTTTCAGTCCGTCAAAAAAATATAACCTGTCCTATTTTTTTCACGGAAAACGGTTTGCGGACCCATTCAAGTCAATGGGACCGTGAAAAAACGCGGAGACGCACAAAATTGTCATCCGCGTCCGTTTTTTTTCTATCATTTGCATGGCAAACTTGACTTAGATTTTTTTTTTACTTTCCTTCATGTCTGGAGATCCTCCAAACATAAAGGAAGACACACGGAAACAAAAACGGAAACGGATCACGGAACAACGGAACCCCATTTTGCGGAACGGAACACAACAACGGTCGTGTGCATGAGGCCTAAAGCTGTAGCGTTCGGTAGACTGTCCCGGTAGACCGCACCTCTAATAACAGGCGGCATTCATTGTCCCTCTCATATAAGCGCGCCTTCACACGCGGCAGATTTTTTTGCAGGATTTTCCGTGACTGAAAATCAGTTCCATCCACCTGAACGAGTCTTGCAGAAAAACACCTCATCCAAATGAATGGAACTGATTTTCAGTTGCGGGAAATGCGTGAAGGCACCCTAAAAAAGAAATTTGATTAATAGGATTTTCTCCCCCGTTGGCCCCCGGGCTCAGTTCCTGCACATCCCGATGCGGGCACAGCCATTGGCGTGTTATTTCGCTGGATTACAGGCAGGTGGCCCGTCCTTTGGGTCACCGGGGCTAGTGACAGTCTGAAAGCTGCTGGCTTATCACTTATGTCTGGCAGATCAGCTTAGTACAACAGACTGCTCCATCCAACAACACGGGTCACCGCGATCTTGAGGAGCAGACCCGTCTCTCGGGCATGGAGGAAGAGTATGATGTCATCGTGCTGGGAACGGGGCTGAAGGTAGGTGGCCATGTCCCCCCAAGATCCAGTGGATTCTGGTTTCAAGCATCTGGATCCTGGGACGCTTCATCCCTCCCCGATCGGGATCATGCAGCGCGGCGCTGTGGACCCAGGATAGGATTCAAACCTTCACAACTTTATTTCATTTGAATTCACTTATTAGTTACATTTCTTGCATTGGTGACCTACATCATATAGAAAACTGTATTTTATCTCAAGTGTCTGAATTAGAATGGTTTTGCTTCTTTTTTTTTTTTTCTGCCACATTAGTGCATGAAGGTAACATAACATACTATGTGTGCCGCCATATAGTGCTCAGTACCGCACTATGTTATGGAACTATTCCATGCTCTTCTGAACCCCCATAATACTGATGATGCATTTTCTCTATCTGACACTGGAGATATAACAAGGTACGATGCCATATAATGGTGCACTGAGTTATAATACAGCCGTGTGCACGAGCTCTTACATGTAGCATGTATGTGGGTCACTTACATGATGCAAAACAGGTCGTCCCACTTTATCTCATTCCCTGTGGTATATCTTTTATGCAAGCTGAATCATATTTTTTTAATAATGTGCATATAAATTAATCATTATGATCTCTGTGCCTGGTAGGGTTGATCCTGCTGATCCAAATGTCACCTGTCTTGTGAAAATAGTTTCTTCTTCCCGAAAAAAAAAAAAAAAAAAGACTTGATTGTTTGTGCAAATGAGGGCTTGAGTGCACTGGGGGGCGTAGCTGGCACTGGAGGGCTGAGGTGCTAGGCCCCACCCCTCCAGTGCACTGAATACCTCATTTGCATAAACAATTAAAAGTCTTTTGCTGAGGAACATGGCAAGTGATTTTCACAAGGCATTATTTTAATCAGCAGACTCAATCCCCACCAGGTGACGTCCCTGCAGATCAATGTGGTTTAACCCTTTCTTGACGCTTATTTTTTTAATGAATTTATTTTTAGAATTAAAAAAATGGGGTTATTACAATTTTTATTTTTATTATATATATATATATATTTTTTATTCTTTTTACTTCTTTTACGCTTATTTTTTGAGCCATTAGAAGACTAACATGTAATCATCTGATTGCTTCTCCCATAGACTGAAATGATTTATTATTGCAACCTATAGAAGAATGAATGCATCCCTATCAATCCCTGCCACAGGCAGGGCCTAATAGGAACTTCAGAAGGCCCCAGGCTGCCATAGCAACCAAACAGCTCCCATTATGTCGGCACAGGGAAGCCTCTTGGTCCCCGGGAGTGCAGCACTCCCAGAAAAAGGGGGCTCAGAGGCTGCGGTCGCAACTGACCGTGGCACCTGAGGGTTTAAAAGTCCATGATCGGCGTTAATTCTGTGTAAAACAGCAGGAAGCTCTAATTTGCATAATCTTGGGAACACCTCAGCCGATTTTCACAAGACAGGTATCATTTTAATCAGCATGATAAACCCTACCAGGCTCTATGCCTAGTTTAATAGGGTTGGTCTTGCTGATGGGTGCTCTTTAACCCTTTCCATATGGCTTATTAGGTTCCATTCAGCTCCGCTTCACTCTGAATTGAAGGAATACTCTAGAAAAATCTGATACACGTTGTTTTGCCTAAAGCAGGGGGTGGAGCCTGACACAGGGATTCTCTCTTTGCTGTTCTTTGGGTCCCTGTGTCAGGCTCCACCCCCTTTCATCCTGCACTAACACAGGGTGCCAGTATTGCCTGGAGTGTTCCTTTCGCACGCTCACGTCCCCTGCGTGCGTTCGCTGAAATCACTGGCAGATCAGCGAGGCTGTCATGGTTAATCTGCTTGGGGGTTTTAAGACACCGTCACCAATCTCTAATATGTCAGAGGAGAGGGATTAGCCTGATTTGCCTCATCACAACAACAACAACAACAATAGGGCGGTATGTGAAACACAGAACATTGGATCTGAAAGAAAGCATTAAAATGTGTCCGATAAATATAAACACAGCACAAACACTGTATTGATATGTAGAATACTGTAGGAGAGCATTGCCACCTAGTGGTCAGAATGATAAGAAAAACACGTGTCTTAACCCATCTCACCTTTAGGAATGCGTGTTGTCTGGGATAATGTCCGTGAATGGGAAAAAAGTTTTGCACATAGATCGAAACGACTATTATGGAGGAGAAAGTGCGTCAATCACACCCCTGGAAGAGGTAAGTTATCACTGCCCAGGACTGTAAGATTTGTAGTTCTACCATATACCAGCCATAGTTATATTCTTTTACATAGGAGTAGTATTATAGTAGTTATATTCTTGTACATAGGAGCAGTATTATAGTAGTTATATTCTTTTACATAGGAGTAGTATTATAGTAGTTATATTCTTGTACATGGGAGCAGTATTATAGTAGTTATATTCTTGTACATGGGAGCAGTATTATAGTAGTTATATTCTTGTACATAGGAGCAGTATTATAGTAGTTATATTCTTTTACATAGGAGCAGTATTATAGTAGTTATATCCTTGTACATAGGAGCAGTATTATAGTAGTTATATTCTTATACATAGGAGCAGTATTATAGTAGTTATATTCTTGTACATAGGAGCAGTATTATAGTAGTTATATTCTTGTACATAGGAGGCAATATTATAGTAGTTATATTCTTGTACATAGGAGTAGTATTATAGTAGTTATATTCTTGTACATAGGAGCAGTATTATAGTAGTTATATTATTGTACATAGGAGGCAGTATTATAGTAGTTATATTCTTGTACATAGGAGCAGTATTATAGTAGTTATATTCTTGTACATAGGAGCAGTATTATAGTAGTTATATTATTGTACATAGGAGGCAGTATTATAGTAGTTATATTCTTGTACATAGGGGCAGTATTATAGTAGTTATATTCTTGTACATAGGAGCAGTATTATAGTAGTTATATTCTTGTACACAGGGGCAGTATTATAGTAGTTATATTCTTGTACATAGGAGCAGTATTATAGTAGTTATATTATTGTACATAGGAGGCAGTATTATAGTAGTTATATTCTTGTACATAGGAGCAGTATTATAGTAGTTATATTCTTGTACATAGGAGCAGTATTATAGTAGTTATATTATTGTACATAGGAGGCAGTATTATAGTAGTTATATTCTTGTACATAGGGGCAGTATTATAGTAGTTATATTCTTGTACATAGGAGCAGTATTATAGTAGTTATATTCTTGTACATAGGAGCAGTATTATAGTAGTTATATTCCTGTACATAGTAGCAGTATTATAGTAGTTATATTCTTGTATATAGGAGGCAGTATTATAGTAGGTATATTCTTGTACATAGGGGCAGTATTATAGTAGTTATATTCTTGTACATAGGAGGCAGTATTATAGTAGGTATATTCTTGTACATAGGGGCAGTATTATAGTAGTTATATTCTTGTACATAGGGGCAGTATTATAGTAGTTATATTCTTGTACATAGGAGGCAGTATTATAGTAGTTATATTATTGTACATAGGAGCAGTATTATAGTAGTTATATTCTTGTACATAGGGGCAGTATTATAGTAGTTATATTCTTGTACATAGGGGCAGTATTATAGTAGTTATATTCTTGTACATAGGAGGCAGTATTATAGTAGTTATATTATTGTACATAGGAGCAGTATTATAGTAGTTATATTCTTGTACATAGGGGCAGTATTATAGTAGTTATATTATTGTACATAGGAGCAGTATTATAGTAGTTATATTCTTGTACATAGGGGCAGTATTATAGTAGTTATATTCTTGTACATAGGAGCAGTATTATAGTAGTTATATTCTTGTACATAGGAGCAGTATCATAGTAGTTATATTATTGTACATAGGGGCAGTATTATAGTAGTTATATTCTTGTACATAGGAGGCAGTATTATAGTAGTTATATTCTTGTACATAGGAGCAGTATTATAGTAGTTATATTCTTGTACATAGGAGGCAGTATTATAGTAGTTATATTCTTGTACATAGGAGGCAGTATTATAGTAGTTATATTCTTGTACATAGGAGCAGTATTATAGTAGTTATATTCTTGTACATAGGGGCAGTATTATAGTAGTTATATTCTTGTACATAGGAGCAGTATTATAGTAGTTATATTCTTGTACATAGGAGCAGTATCATAGTAGTTATATTATTGTACATAGGGGCAGTATTATAGTAGTTATATTCTTGTACATAGGAGGCAGTATTATAGTAGTTACATTCTTGTACATAGGAGCAGTATTATAGTACTTATATTCTTGTACATAGAAGCAGTATTATAGTAGTTATATTCTTAACCAAATCTCTTTTTATTGAGATAGCAAATAGTTAGAAAGTGCCACAGTACAGCATACGCCATACGCAGATGGCATCCGATTAGTGCAATCAAATATAACAATAGTCAAACAAATGAGGGGGGGAACAAACACATATAGACAAACAGGACAACGGACAGGGATAAAGAGAACACATACAAGAAGAAGGGAGGAAGGGAGAGGGAGGGGGGGGGGTAGGTACAATAATGGCGGTGTCGGACAGATCATGACAGGGTCGTCACGACGCCGGGTGACGATAGGCTTTCCAGGGACTCCATATGTCCAGAAAACGAGGGCGAGTGTGAGATTCCCAGTGAGCCAGTTCTTCAAAACGACATATCTGATCCACTTTCTCTTGCCACATCAGCAGCGTAGGTGCAGAGTCGTTCTTCCACAGCAGAGGGACCAGCAGGCGGGCAGCAGTTAGAAGTAACGTTGGTAGGTTATTCTTAGAAGGGGTGAGGGACATATTGGGGCACCAAAGCAGGACTAATTGCGCATCTAGACTTATAGGGGAGCCGCAAATGTGCCCGATTAGGCTCTCAATCTGTGTCCAGAAGGGACGGATTAGACTGCAGGACCACCATATGTGAGATAGGGACCCCTTCTCTGTTCCACACCTCCAGCGTTGATCGGGTATTTCGTGATTAAGATTATGGAGGAATTCAGGTGTTTTGTACCAACGTGTAAGAAGCTTGAAGGAATATTCCTGTATTTTGATACAACGACTGAATCCGTGAGAATTGGAGAGGATAAATGCCTTTTCGGGTTCTGAGAGGCGGTACGAGAGCTGCTTCTCCCAGGCCACTAGAAAGGATAGTACTGGGGGTGTGGAAGAGAGTAACTCCTTGTAGAGAGTCGACAAGGGCTTCTTCGGGGGGGATCGGCATATCTAGTTTCTTTTCCAGCCAGGTGGGTTCTTCCGTGCAGAAGGGAGGGAGTTTCAAAATCGCAATATCTTTGCGAAAGGCAGCAAGAGCCAGGAAGGATTGCTTTCGAACCTCAGGTAAGGCCCGAATCGTGTCCCATGCCAAGTCCCCACTCGCAGATACAACCTCCTGTAGTGTGTGGTTAGACAACTGATACCAAACACCTGAAGGGGCAGTGGTCTCAGGGTGAACTAAGTTTTGTAATAAGTGCAGAGGGAGGTGGGGGCTTGGGAATCTTAGATCTTTAGAGTTTAGCCCATTCAACGAGCATGCCCTTCCAAATGGGGGAGACAGAGGAATGTGAGGGCGTACAGCTACGGACCCCCCACAGGACGAGATAGTCTTTATATGTAACTAGGCCTCGCTCTAGAGCTGTGCATAGATTTGGGGGGCTTCGGGAAAGAAGAGAGAAGCACCTATTTAGGTGCGTGGCAGTGTAATACAGGTGGACATCGGGAAGGCCGAAGCCACCAAACCTCTTTTCCCTCGTCAATGTAGAGTAAGCTATCCTAGATGGTTTGTTCGTCCAGAGGAAAAGGGAGAATCTCCGACGCAACTCTGTAAAGTACGAGCGCGGGAGCCATATGGGCAACGTCTGCAGCAGGTATAGGAGTTTGGGAACAATGAAGGTCTTGAGATAATTCTTCCTGCCTATCCATGAGATGAAGGGAAGTTTAACCGACTGTAGATGGGATTTAATTGAGTTGAGCATAGGGGTGTAATTAAGGCTGTAAAGGTCATTCAGATTCGCAGAGATGTGAATCCCCAAAAATGTGATGTCCCGAGCGGCCCAAGTGAAGGGGGTGGAGCGTTTAAGCGACGCAACAAGAGCGGGTTTACAGGTGACATTCAGGGCAAGGGATTTGCTATAGTTGATCTTGAAATTGGAGACCCAACCAAATTCTTCAAATATAGAGTGTAGCCGGGGGAAGGATTTCTCAGGGTTGGTGGTCATAATAAGGAGGTCGTCTGCAAATGCAGCTGTGAGGTGAGTGTGGGAGGCTCTCTGGAGACCTTCAATATCGGGATCTTGCCTGATTTTGCACAGGAGAGTTTCCATGACTATCACGAATAGCGAGGGGGAGAGAGGGCAACCCTGCCTAGTGCCATTAGTAATGGCAAAGGCGGGTGAAAGAGTGCCGTTGACTTTGACCCTGGCAGAGGGGGCTGAGTACAGAGAGAGAATAGCGGAAATGAGTTGGTCAGGAAAGCCAAATTTCGACAGAGCCAGTGACATATACTGCCAGCTCACTCTGTCAAAAGCTTTCTCTGCATCAGTGCTCAGCAGAGCTAGCGGAGTAGAGGTGGACCGTGCCCAGTTCATGAGATGAAGGAGGCGAACAGTATTCTCATTGCCCTGTCTGCCAGAGACAAAGCCAACTTGTTCTTTGTGAATAACATCCGGGAGAACTTTTTGAATCCGTTGAGCCAGGATCTTAGCCCACCATTTAATGTCCATATTTAGTAGGGAGATAGGGCGGTAACTGCCACATTGCAACGGGTCTTTATTCTCCTTATGAATAATGGTGATGTGGGCTGTAAGTGACTGGGGAGGGAGGTGGCCACCACCCAGGAGATAATTACATAGGGAACTAAATTGAGGGGCTAGAACAGATTTAAAAGTTTTATAATAAGAGATGGTGAAACCGTCAGGGCCGGGACTGCGACCGGAGGGGATAGTGGCTAGAACTTTCAGGACTTCCGGGCCAGAGATGGGAGCTAATAGTTGGAAGGACTGATCCAGGGATATAGAGGGAAGCTGAAGGGAGGAGAGGAACTTATTCGAGGCCTCCGCGATGGAACAGGGAGATGATCCAGGAGGGGCCGGGAGGTTGTAAAGGTCTTCATAAAAGACACAAAATGCTTTGGCTATGTCAGGGGTGGATTTAAGATGGTTTCCCGCAGCGTCTTTGATTGCCGGAATGAAGGAGTCAGAAAATAGTTGTTTAGTTAACGCCGCCATAAGCTTGTTCCCTCTGTCGCCGTGTGCGTAGGACTTAAAGCGCGCACGAAGGAGCAACTTAGCCGAGGTAACGTTTAACATATCTTTTAATTGAGATCTCGCGACCGAAAGCTCCTCCGCAAGGCTTAACGCTTGGGATTGCTTATGGCTGAGCTCGAGGGTGGCGATACGGGATAGGAGGGTGGACATGGCCTGGGCTTTTTGTTTTTTAAGATGGAAGCCGAGAGCGATAAGCTCCCCACGGATCACAGCCTTGTGGATTTCCCAGATTACAGCCGGGGAGGGAGGGGAGGGACCTGCGGTGTTAGTTAGTAGTTATATTCTTGTACATAGGAGCAGTATTATAGTAGTTATATTCTTGTACATAGGAGCAGTATTATAGTAGTTATATTCTTGTACATAGGAGCAGTATTATAGTAGTTATATTCTTGTACATAGGAGCAGTATTATAGTAGTTATATCCTTGTACATAGGAGGCAGTATTATAGTAGTTATATTCTTGTACATAGGAGCAGTATTATAGTAGTTATATTCTTGTACATAGGAGCAGTATTATAGTAGTTATATTCTTGTACATAGGAGCAGTATTATAGTAGTTATATTCTTGTACATAGGAGCAGTATTATAGTAGTTATATTCTTGTACATAGGAGCGGTATTATAGTAGTTATATTCTTGTACATAGGAGGCAGTATTATAGTAGTTATATTCTTGTACATAGGAGGCAGTATTATAGTAGTTATATTCTTGTACATAGGAGCAGTATTATAGTAGTTATATTCTTGTACATAGGAGCAGTATTGTAGTAGTTATATTCTTGTGCATAGGAGGCAGTATTATAGTAGTTATATTGTTGTACATAGGAGACAGTATTATAGTAGTTATATTCTTGTACATAGGAGGCAGTATTATAGTAGTTATATTCTTGTACATAGGAGCAGTATTGTAGTAGTTATATTCCTGTAATATAGAGCTGTATGATAGTAAAATTAAACAGTTTTCTCTTCTTTTCAGCTTTACAGAAGGTTTCATGTGATCGGTCCACCAGAGCCAATGGGCAGAGGCAGAGAATGGAATGTTGATCTTGTACCTAAGTTTATAATGGCCAATGGTAGGAAAGGGAAAAGCCCCAATGCACCTTTAATGGGCAGCGTCATAAGAAGAAACACTGGAGATATGACATAAAGCAGTGATCATGGGGCAGGGTTTTTCTTGACTACCTATTACTCATCCTAATTAAGGAAACACCAGTTTGTCCGTTCTTAGCCTGAGATGGCTGATAGCCGATAACAATAGATTGTATTAAATTGTACAGTAAAAGTAGTAAAAAGTAAATATAGACTTTAGGTTTAGAAACCATTTTACATACTTGTTTTTTTATTAACTAAATAATATTGGCGGCCTGACTAGTATTATAACTCCCAATATGTCTGTGTCTATTAGGTCAGCTGGTGAAGATGTTGCTATACACAGAAGTCACTCAGTTTATCGATTTCAAAGTAGTGGATGGAAGCTACGTGTACAAAGCCGGGAAGATCCACAAGGTGCCCTGTACAGAGGAGGAAGCCTTGGTCTCCGGTGAGTGGATGGACTCCTGGGCTCCAAACTACCATGTTCCATGTGTTTCACGTGTCCTGTGATGTGGCTGGGGGGCCTTATGGGCACCATGACCCAGGTCCGACTGCTGTCTATTCACCCCCCCCCCCATAGCAGAGGTCAGCACTGACACTTCAGCTATGTTGAAAGTACAACTCCCAGCATGCACACTCGATGGGCTGTTCCTTTAGAAGTGAATCTAGCCTGCAGGGAGTTGTAGTTTCACAGAAGCTGGGACACAGGACCTCATGTATTAAAAATGGGGCTGCTGCCACTTCATGGGGACATCAGATAATGAGAGCAATAAGTATCTCACACCGCTGTGTGGATGACATATCACAGGATGATTTCAGTCTGGAGATCTAAAGGGGTTGTCTGAGATTTTGATGTTGATGATTTATCCTCAAAATAGGTCATCGATATCAGATCAGTGGGATCCGACTTCCGACCCCGATCGGGTCAGCTCTTGGCAGGGGCCACAGTGTTCACGTCACGTTCATTGGTCGCACAGCCCAGGTGCAGCTCAGTTCCATTCAAGTGAATGGGCCTAGGTTACAATACCAATCATAGCCACTATACATTGGGGGGCGCTGTGTTTGGTAAGCTGCGAGGAGGCCACGGCTGCAGCCACCTCAAACAGCTGATCAGGGGTGGTGCTGGGCCTCGACCCCGCTGATCTGATGACCTATCCAGAAAAGCCATTTGTTCCTTGTAATAGGTCTGAGCCTGCTCAGTTAGGCCGCGAGATTTCCGCGCAGGTGCAATGCGTGATGTGAACTCACATGCGACGCCCGTGTGAAAGAGGCCTTATATTTAAATGTAGTCCTGCAGGTGGCAGCACTACATTGGAATATACAGAATTTTCTTTATAAAAATGTACTGAACGCCATTGCTAAATATAAGGCTACATGCACATGACCGTTGTTGTTTTGCAGTCCGTTTTTCACAAATCCGTTGTTCCATAAAGTGAGGTTTTTTTTTTCTGATTTAAGTCCCCTTCCGTTCCGTTATTCCACAAAACATATCCGTATGGTTACCGTATGCGATCCGTTTTTTTTGCGGATCGGAAATGGAAACAGTAACTTATTAATCACTATACACATGAGCAATATAGCCTGGGCATAGAATTTCTACAGTATGGATCCACAAAATACGGATGAAATACAGATGAAATACGGATGTGTTCCGTGTGTGTTCCGGATTTTTTGTGGACAATAATAGGACATGCACTACTTTTTTTTTGTGGAAACGGAAATGCGGAAACGGAATCCACACGGAGTACCTTCCGTTGTTTTTGCGGACCCATTGAAGGGAATGGTTCAGCATACGGTCCTCAAAAAAACGGAACAGAAGCGGAAAGAAAATGCGTTTGTGTGCATGAGCCCTAAAACAGTTGGCGGTCAGAATATAGCAACGGAAGGAAAAAAATTGTTTTAGTATTAAAACACAAGAGAAACTCTATAAATGTAGTATCGCTGTAATCATACTGAGGGCTCATGCACACAAACATATTTTCTTTCCGTGTCTGTTCCGTTTTTTTGGCGGACCATGTGCAGAACTATTCATTTCAATGGGTCTGCAAAAAAAAATGGAAGTTATTCCGTTTCCGTATTTCTGTTCCACAAAAAAATAAAACATGTCATGCTCATGCTCACTTATTTTGCGTTCCGTAAAAAACTGATCCGCAAAAAACATGGATGACGTTCGTGTGCATTCCGTATTTGGCGGAACGGAACAGCTGGCCCCTAATAGAACAGTCCTATCCTTATCCGTAATGTGGACAATAATGGGACATGTTCTATTCTTTTGTGGAACGGAAATACGGACATACAGAAGTAACTTCTATTTTTTTTTGCAGACCCATTCAAATGAATGGTTCCACATACGGTCTGAAAAAAAAAACGGAACGGACATGGAAAGAAAATACGTTTGTGTTCATGATCCCTTATTGTGTGCATTACGGACAAGGATAAGACTGTTCTGTTAGGGGCCAGATGTTCCGTTCTGCAAAATATAGAATGCAAATGGCTGTCATTCGTATTTTTTGCGGATCTGTTTTTTGAGGACCGCAAAATACATACGGTCGCGTGCATGAGTCCTTACTCCGAGTGCAATCCGTTTCAGTATGTCCGTTCCGCAAAAGAATAAAACATGTCCTATCATAGGATATGGACTGTTCTATTAGGGACCAGCTGTTTCATTCCGCAAAATACGGAATGCACACAGAGATCATCCGTATTTTGCGAACCGCAAAATAGATACGGTCATATGCATGAGCCCTGACCCGAAGAATGAAGGGCACAAGTCAGTCTTACTGCATAGGAAAAAACGTAAAAACGAAACCCATAAAAATGTGGTGGAATTGCATTTTTTTCCCCCAATTCCACCTGGTTTAGAATTTTTTTCCCCCCAGTTTCTAATACATCGTATGCAAACAACAAGCCCTCATATGGACGTGAACGGAGAAATAAAAAAAGTTATGGGAACACATGGAGTAAAAAAAACAAAATGTAAAAACTGAAAATGACAAGGTCCTGAAGGTGTTAAACACGCAGACGACCCCTTTAAGAAAGTCAATTTTGTAATGATTTCTCATTGCCTTTGTTTTCAGATTTAATGGGGATGTTCGAAAAGAGACGTTTCCGCAAATTCTTACTGTTTGTCTTACATTTCAATGATCACGACGTTAAAAATCATCAGGACATAGATCCCAGGAGAATGACCATGCGTGAGGTTTACAGGAAGTTCGACCTTGGGCCGGAGGTGATGGCATTCACTGGGCATGCGCTGGCATTGTACAGGACAGATGAGTAAGTAGAAGGGGGCGATTTGTATGAAGCAGCGTCAGTCATCGCTCACATGTGTTTGTACTGGTGAACTCCCAGTGGAATGCTTTTCTTAGAACATTGTGACATGCCTCTGTTACTCCTCTTGCAAACGTATGATTTAAAAAAAAACTAAAAAAACATTATTTTTGTCATTGGGAGTGTATCTCCAAAGAATGACACTGCCGACACTGACTGGGGTATGCCAATCTGCGTAGGGAGATGTCCTTATTGACATGGGCAATGGCAACACCCATATGTCAGCTTATTCATACATTTCCAGGAGGAATAACAGAGGGATGACACAAAGCAGAATTTTATGAAAAGTTGCTCCAGCTTTACAATCTTAGAACAGACGAGCGCTATGGTACTGTGTATCACAAATGGTGATCTGTATCGGATCCCAGCGTTTGAGTTATATCAGCTTCTGGGAGAGCTGGGTGGCAACCAATATGGCTACCATTACAGCTCCTTAATCAGTCCTAACTAGCATATAGGACTATTCATACAGTGATTGGAGGTCATTGAGAAGACATTAATGGGTCCATAGCGTTATTAAAGGGGTAGTTCAGGATTTTAACACTGATGAACTATCCTCAGGATAAGGCCTCCTGCACATTTTAATTCCAAGTCATTTCCGTTTTTTTTGCTGACCGTATACGGAACCATTCATTTCAATGGGTCTGCGAAAAAAACGGAAGGTACTCCGTGTGCATTCCGTTTCCTTATGTCTGTATTTCTGTTCTGCAAAAAAAAACGGAAGGTACTCCGTGTGCATTCCATTTTCTTATGGCCTCATGCACACGACCGTGCCGTTTTTTGCGGTCCGCAAATCGCGGATCTGCAAAAAACGGAAGCCGCCCGTGTTGCCTTCCGCAATTTGCGGAACGGAACAGGCGCCGGCAATATAAATGCCGATTCATGTCCGCAAAGCGCTGACAAGAATAGGACATGTTATATTTTTTTAGCGGGGCCGCGGAACGGAGCCACGGATGTGGACAGCACACGGAGTGCTGTCCGCATCTTTTGCGGCCCCATTGAAGTGAATGGGTCCGCATCCGAGCCGCCGAAACGGCGGTTCGGATGCGGACCCAAACAACGGTCGTGTGCATGATTCCTATTTCTGTTCCGCCATAAAATAGAATATGTCCTATTATTGTCCGCATTACGGACAAGGATAGGACTGTTCTATTAGGAGCCAGCTTTTCCGTTCCGCAAAATACGGAATGCAAACGGATGTCATCCGTATTTTTGGAGGATCCGTTTTTTGCGGACTGCAAATTACATACGGTCGTGTGCAAGAGGCCTAAGCCATCAATATCTGATTAGAGGGGGCGTGACAGTCCAAGGAGTTCTGCAATAGTTCTGGTGCTGGACGTCGTCGCCAGAACTACACAGCTCCACCCATCGTGTAGTGGACGGAGCTGGTTACTGCAGCACTGCACCCAATGAATGGAGCTTATCAGCAGGGCTGCGGGGTGCTGGGTACCCACTGATTAGATATTGATGGCTTATCCTCAGGATACACCATCAGTATTAAAATCCTGGAAAATGGAAGTGGAAATTTGTACCACTAGGGGGAGTTACTGCATTGATTTATGCATTGATCTCAGTAATGTAACAGTATGCAGTAAACACATGGGCTCCCCCTAGTGGTAACGGCAGATCTTCCATTTTTTGGGGAAGGATTTAGGATGAAGATAATCTGCTTCTTCTCTGCAGCTACCTGGACCAACCATGTCTGGAGACCATCAACCGAATCAAACTGTACTGCGAGTCCCTGGCGAAGTACAGCAAAAGTCCTTACCTCTACCCTCTGTATGGGCTCGGGGAGTTGCCGCAGGGCTTTGCCAGGTGAGGTCACGGCCATGTTACATCCCAGAACCCTGGTTCTGCAGTCGCCAATATTTATCTGGAGCACGGTGATAATTAGGCACGCTTGGTTCCACCACCCATTATCACAGCCGGCCTCGCTGAGTGTCATGCCGCTTATAGATGTGCTGGCATCTGCTCTTGAAACTTGCCTCCTTAATTAAACTAATGGGGGTCATTTACGACGGGCGCTATGCCAGTTTTTAGCTTAAAAAAGTCACAAGACCTTATTTTGCAACCATGTGACAATATTTTGTTGCACGGGCATTCATGTGCCATGCTCGCCACTTTAACTATATTTACTTCTGGAAACGTAGAATGCGTAAAAGTGCGATAAAAAAACGAGTCCAGCCCCTGACTGCCGACTCTGGCATTGTTATAAATTAGGCACTTTCTCCACCAGAGGGCGTAAAAAGCCTGTCTTTGTAAATGACCCCCAATGAAACTACAACTTCCAGTGTGCTAGCTTGCTGTCAGAGCATGCTGGGAGCTGTAGTCTCAGACTGCTAAGTCTAACTAACTAATTGCAGAACTCTCAGGTGTCTCCCCTCTGCCCCCCCAGGCTGAGCTCTCTGTATGGTGGGATCTATATGCTCAAAAAACCCGTGGACGAGATATTGATGGAGAAGGGGAAAGTAGTCGGAGTGAAGTCCGAGGGCAAGGTGAGCAGTGAGACCATGAGTCATGTGTCTTCTCTTTCAGGCTTGCAGACCCAAAACCTAAGGCCCCTTTCACACGGACGAGTATTCCGCGCGGATGCGATGCGTGAGGTGAACGCATTGCACCCGCACTGAATCCTGATCCATTCATTTCTATGGGGCTGTGCACATGAGCGGTTATTTTCCACACATCACTTGTGCGTTGCGTGAAAATCGCAGCATGCTCTATATTCTGCGTTTTTCACGCAACGCAGGCCCCATAGAAGTGAATGGGGCCGCGTGAAAATCGCAAGCATCCGCAAGCAAGTGCTGATGCGGTGCGATTTTTCACGCATAGTTGCTAGGTGACGATCGGGATGGGGACCCGATCTGTATTATTTTCCCTTATAACATGGTTATAAGGGAAAATAATAGCATTCTGAATACAGAATGCATAGTACAATAGGGCTGGAGGGGTTAAAAATAAAAAATACATTTACTCACCGAGTCCACTTGATCGCATAGTTGCGGATCTCTGTCTTCTATAATGTTGAGCTGCCGGCTAAGGACCTGTGGTGACGTCACATCACATGATCCAATCACATGGTCCCTCACCATGGTGATGAACCATGTGATTGGACCATGTGATGAGCGCAGTGACGTCATCAAAGGTCCTATTCCTGTGCTCATCAAAGAAGAAGACAGAAGAGAAGCCGGCTGCGCGATCAAGTGGATTAAGGTGAGTTAAATATTAATTTTTTTAACCCCTCCAGCCCTATTGTACTATGCTTTCTGTATGAAGAATGCTATTATTTTTCCTTATAAGCATGTTATAAGGGAAAATAATACAATCTACACAACACCTAACCCAAACCCGAACTTCTGTGAAGAAGTCCGGGTTCGGGTTTGGGTACCAAACATGCCGATTTTTCTCACACGCGTGCAAAACGCATGACAATGTTTTGCACTCTCGCTGAAAAATTGCGCATTTTCCCGCAACGCACCCGCATCTTATCCGGGCAAAAAACATGACGCCCATGTGAAAGAGGCCTAACTGAGCCTGTCCCCCTATACATGTATACTCAGATCAGCCAAGTGTGCATGTTTTCTTCAATGGGGAAAGAGCAATAAGACGCTGCCAGACTCCGCTGGCAGCTGCCTATCTCCCACAGAAACAAAGGATCGGGCATATTAAAATCCAGCTGCCCGATTCTTTTTTCTGATGACATCTGCCATTGGGCGAGATTTGGAAGGCCGCTATACATGAGATGCTTGATCACACTAAAATTGACAGGGGTGACAGACTTTCATCTAATGTGCATGGACATCTTAGGGTATGACCTCACAGTGCGGTCGTGTTGCCAATGTGACGCAGCCACGCCACACCCGGGTTGCACCCTCCCCATTAGGGTCCATTCACATGTCCGTAAACACAGACACCTGCAATGTGTGATCCGCAATTTGCGGACCGCACATCACAGACACTATAATAGAAAATGCCTTTTCTGGTCCGCAATTGCGGACAAGAATAGGACATGTTCTATTTTTTTCAGGAACAGAATTGCGGATCCCCAAAAAATGGATGCGGATCCTGAAAATGCATTCGTTCCAACCCCATTGAAAGTGAATGGGTCCGCAAATTGCAGAATGAATGTGGACCCAAATTACGGACGTGTGAATGGACCCTAGAGGTGCAGCCGTCCCTACTGTAGAGCCTGTAACCGACAGAGAGGTCGGCCCAGTTCTCCATGAACCCAAACCCTTCCTTCCTGCACCAGCTTCTGAGCCACTTATTTAACTCCTTAAGCTCCCGTTGTCTCTCTGGTGACGCTCGTGGCACTGGTGGTATTTCTGAAAACAATACCTTGGAGGTCCTGGACTTGAGCTTCTCTCCTAGTTCCCTAAAATCGTTTTTAAGGACCTTCCATCTCCCCCTGACTATGTCATTGGTGCCAATGTGTACCATGAACGCCGGGTCTTCCCCAGCCCCACCCAGCAATCTGTCAATCCAATCCACAATATGCCGAACCCGAACACCCGGAAGACAACACACGGTTGTTGGGCATTCACGGTCTCGGCGACAGATGACCCTGTCTGTCCTCCTAATAAAAGAGTCCCCTACCACCAGCATCTGTCTGACCTTTGCTGCACTCCTTTTCCCATCCTTCCTGCAGGGGGCATCCTCCTGGGTGCTCGGAGAAACGCCCTGCTGCAGTGTTGCTGACCCTGGACTTTCATCCCTAATATCAGCCAAACAGGCATATTTACTAGGGCGTGCCAGCTCAGGACTAGCCTCCCTGGCACTTTTCACTCTACCCCTTCTTCCTACATTAACCCAACTGCTGACCTGATAGTCCTGATCTTGCTCTCCTCCTCCCACCTCCATTTCACTGACCCCAGTCAGCGCCTGCACAGTGAGGTCTAAGCCTCTCTCCAGGTCTGCAATGCCCCTAAGGCTGAGTTCACACGGGCGAGATTTCCGCGCGGGTGCAATGCAGTAGGTGAACGCATTGCACCTGCACTGAATCCTGACCCATTCATTTCAATGGGGCTGTGCACATGAGCATTTTTTTTCATGCATCACTTCTGCAATGCTTTAAAATCGCAGCCTGTTCTATATTCTGCGTTTTTCACGCAGCCCTGGCTCCATAGAAGTGAATGGGGCTGCGTTAATAACGCATTGCATCTGCAAGCAAGTGCGGATGCAATGCGTTTTTCACTGATGGTTGCTAGGAGATGTTGTTTGTAAACCTTCAGTTTTTTATCACGCGCGTGAAAAACGCATCAAAACGCATTGCACCCGCGCGGAAAAAACTGAACAACTAAACGCAATTGCAGCCAAAACTGACTGAACTTGCTTGCAAAATGGTGCGAGTTTAACTGAACGCATCCGGACCAAATCTGTCACGCTCGTGTGAACTCAGCCTAAGTATTTCAAGCTGCTTATTTAGATCCAAGATCTGGGCTTCCAAATATGCAACCTGATTGCATCTAGTGCAAATGTATTTACCCTCGAATGGCTCTTCAAGGCTCGCATACACTGCACAGGACACACACTTAGTAGCATTGTCCATGGAGCACATGTTTAGATGGGGATGAACAGTAAAGAAGGAAAACAGTAAATAGGACTTAGAATTAGACCCCGTCTGCTGCAGTTGGAGGACGAGCTAGAATCAAGCCAACAACACACAAGGAAAATCTATCCAACCTTAGTTTCTTGCTCCTTGTCTTAAACTCCACTTATTCACAAGCCACTTGGTGCAGCAAGCTTCAGGTAGCGCGAGCTCAGGAGGAGTTCAGTTCAGCCCCCATTGTCTGAGGTGACACAACCCCTTCAAACAATACCACACAGCCATTAAGGCCCCATGCACACTGCCGTGTTTCACAGCCGTGTGCGGGCCGTGGAACCGCGGCCTGGATCCCTCCTGAGAGCAGGAGCGCACGGCGTCACTGGTTGCTATGACGCGTGCGCTCCCTGCTGCCGGCACAGTACAGTAATACACTGGTATAGATCATACCAGTGTATTACTGTATTGCGGCGGCAGCAGGGAGCGCACGCGTCATAGCAACCAGTGACGCCGTGCGCTCCTGCTCTCAGGAGGGATCCAGGCCGCGGTTCCACGGCCCGCACACGGCTGTGAAACACGGCAGTGTGCATGGGGCCTAAGGCTACAATCACACGACCGTATTTTCGGTCCGTGTCCGATCCATTCACAAGGGGCTGCAAACAATGCGAACAACGCAGGGAAGTCATCGGTGTGCTGTCTGCATGTGTGTGGCTGGGCCGCAAATGATAGAATACGTGCTGTTGTTGTCTGTTTTGTGGACACAAATAGGCATTTTTACAATGTGGCCCCCGAAAAGTGAGGGCTGCACCCAGACTGCATCCGTTTTTTGCAGATGAGCGATTTGCTGACCGCAAAATGGATACGGTCGTGTGATTGAATGAAGGTAAAATAAACAGCGCAGTCCTCATTAGTTTAATTAGGGCTTGCTGCGGCTTGAACGGCAGCGCTACCCAGCTGCAACATGACAGCGCTGTGTGGTCGTGCCCTTAAGGTGTGTCTGCGCAGAATGCCATTTTTCCACCTGCCCAAACAGGTACAGGAAGCTGAGATATGAGGAGCTGTTCGGTGAGGTGCTTATGCTGTGGATCAGGGTTCAGCAACCTTCGGCACTCCAGCTGCTGTGAAACTACAACTCCCAGCGTGCACACTTGCTCAGCTGCTCTTGTAACTCCCAAAGAAGTAAAAAAAAGGGGATTCTGGGAGTTGTAGTTTCAGAACAGCTGGAATGCCGTGGAGCATGTGATGTGGAGGGATCGCTGCAGTGACCGCGGAGTCTTCTTCCCTGAATAAAGGTGGTCATACCCATGAGAGGAACGTCAGGTGAACCTGATGATTTGACCGGGACAAGACGAACATCTAATGTATATGGGTCTGTCTTGACTCTGCCCAGGTGGCAAATGGAAAGGAGGGCCTGGCATGCTGGATTTTAATGGGCCCGATCCTTTTATTCTCACTGGAGAGGAGTCTGGCCCATTTCTTGCTCTCTGATGAGGGGACTTGCACGCTCAGCTGAGCCCAGGGTGCATGGGTGTGGGGAGGCCTCATTCACACAAACGTATTTTCTTTCCATGTCCGTTCCGTTTTTTGTTTTGTTCAGTGAAACTCACTCCATTTTGCAAGCAAGTTCAGTCAGTTTTGTCTGCGATTGCGTTCAGTTGTTCAGTTTTTTCCGCGCGGGTGTAATGCATTTTTCACGCGCGTGATAAAAAACTGAAGGTTTACAAATAACATCTCTTAGCAACCATCAGTGAAAAACGCATGGCATCCGCACTTGCTTCCGGATACAATGCGCTTTTCACTGAAGCCCCATTCACTTCTATGGAGCCAGGGCTGCGTAAAAAAAACCCGCAGAATATAGAAACATGCTACGTTTTTCACGCAACGCAAAACTGATGCGTAAAAAAAAAAACGCTGAATATGGCGATGAAAGGTAAAAAATACGTTTTTTCAAGGTTTTTATTTTTTTTGCAGTATTAAAACACAAGTAAAACTATATGAAGTCCCTGCACTGTGTTTTTCTGTGGAATCAACATTCTGCAGAGTTAGGCCTCTTGCACATGAACGTGTGCGCCCCATGGCCGTGCTGCGGCCCCACCCACCGCGGGGCAGCCGCAGCGGATCGTGGACCCATTCACTTTAATCCGGCCGTTCCGCAAAAAGTTAGGACATGTTCTATCCTTTTGCGGAACGGAATTATGGGACGAAACCCCATGGAAGCACTCCGTAGCATTCTGCATCTCCGGATTTGCGGACCCATTGAAGTCAATGGGTCCGCATCCATGATGCGGAATGGACACGGAACGGTGCCCGTGTATTGCGAATCCGCAATACGGCCACGGAGCGCACACGTTCGTGTGAAAGAGGCCTAGATAATGATTTGTTCCATTTTTTTATGAAGTCTCCATTCATTTCAGTGGGGGCTGTAATCTGTACAGAAATCCTCATCCTATTCTGTGCGTAAAAGCTCACAACTTTGTAAAAATCCGCACCTGCAGATTTTTATGGCGGAATTTTCTCAGCTGCATTGAAGTGAATAGAGCTGAACTGCAATACCGCGCACAGCTTGTGAACAGGCGCTGTTTCCGAAAACGTCCATGTCCTCTAATTCTGGACAACCCCTTTAAGTTTCCTCTCTCTATGATCAATCATTTCAGGGTAGGACGCTGAGCCTGGTAGTCAGCCTAGAAATATATCTGCTCCCCCATGATGACAAAATGATTTAAATTTAACCCCGTATGAACCCCCTTGTCTCTTATGTTCCAGATCGCACACTGTAAACAGTTAATCTGTGACCCCAGTTACGTTCCCGACCAAGTGAAGAAAGTTGGGCAGGTGATAAGAGTCATCTGCATCCTCAGCCATCCAATCAGGAACACCAATGAATGCACGTCTTGCCAAATCATTATTCCCCAGATGCAAGTCAACAGAAAATCGGGTGAGAAGCGGCTGCGGGATCTGAACGCACACGGGGTTCAATGATGATCTGTGACCATGGAGGCCCCTGGGTCTGCATAGAAGCTGTATACACATAGCAGTGGATTTTTAGGGTTAGGCCTCATGCACACGGCTGTTGTTGGCCTATGCGTGTTCTGCGGGCTGCAAATTTCGGTCCTCAATGCATGGGCACTGACCATGTTCCCGCCATATGCAGACCCATTCACTTGAATGGGGTCCACGATCGGCATGCAACGGTCCGCACCGCAAAAAAGTAGTGCATGCTTCCCAAGATGTCTCCAATTATTTTTAATGGGAAGCTGCATCGCAGTTCATGTGACCAAGGATTTTTGCGGTTTTCCAGACTGCACAAACACCTCGTGAGACCGCGGCGGGATTCGTCTTGGTGGTTTAGCTCCATTTGGTGGAGCTAAACTCAGAGCGGGATTGCAGCATTCAAAAATGAAAAACCACAGCAGAGATTTTTGCCATGAGATACGTGGCGGATTTTGACACTGTGAACATACCCTTTAAGCTGGATTTACCTATAAGGGCCGTTGCGCGGCCGTGGCCATATTGCGGCCCTGCATACGGCGGTTCCGCAATACACAGGACACCGGCCGTGTGCACCCCGCATTAAGGATGCGGACCCATTTACAAACCCGGAGATGCGGTGCGGTCGGATCACGGACCTATTCAAGTTGAATAGGTCTCGATCCGTCCCGTCCGCCGCACGGACATTGCCTGTGCATTGCGGCCCCCAATGCACGGAAAAGCTGCCGTGTGCATGAGCCCTAAGATTGAGACAATGCCCCTGCGCCCTCATTAATATACCCATTTAGCGCCTACTATCTGCCGCTAATAGCTCATATTGAAGCATAACTAGGCAGATTTGCATTTCAAGGATCTAGGAAAGCTGGGTGGTAACTCCTTGTATTTGTCATGTCTTTCCCCTACGCAGACATCTACGTGTGCATGGTCTCCTGCTCGCACTGTGTGGCATCAGATGGGAAATACGTCGCCATCATTAGCACAACGGTAGAAAGCGAGAATCCGGAGAGCGAAATCCAACCCGCCCTGGAACTGCTGGAACCGGTCGATCAGAAGTAAGTTGGACCAATGATCGGGGATGGGGGCGATTGTCTAGCTTTTTGGAACCATAGAGGAGTTTGCTACAATTGTATTCAATCTCAACAATCCTCGGAGCAGCAACAGAGATCTCTCCTGCCCTCTTAGCTACAATGTATCAATCTGAAGATCACAGAGGACTAGATACAATTGTAGCAAACACTATAGTATTAGGTCTATACAGGTTGTTCTTTTTGATACATTGGCTGTGGATGTTCAACTTTAAAAGGCTATTCCGGTTATAACAAGTTAGGGCACTTTCACACTAGCGTTTTTCTTTTCCGGCGCTGAGTTCTGTCCTAGGGGCTCAAATCCGGAAAAGAACTGATCAGTTTTATAATCAATAGGTTTTTTATTGAGAAATTTCCTCAAGAACAAGCATAATCGATCCTCACACGCAGGTGAGATAGCTCACATGTAAGCATAGATTATAACAAGACTCCCAGGCACGGGAATCAACACAAATAGACAGCACAGACGGTTAGAACCATCAAGTGTGTAGTACATAACAAGCAAGCAACAGTTCCTCAGATGTACCAGTGGGGGGGGGGGGAACAGAACGTATGAGCTACTATGCACACAGGTATTGTGATCAGGAGGGAGGCATGAATGATGATGCCTTCCATACCCGCCAGGTTTTCTCATATTTCACCGTGTTACAGTTGCTATTCAAGGTTGCAAAGGCCATTATTTGCTCATAAAGGCAAGTTTTGTTAACCCTTTGGATTACTTCCTCTATCTTAGGGGGGAGAACAGATTTCCATCTAGAGGTGATGGCTAATTTGGCAGATAGGAAGATATGACAAGCTAAGCCTCTATATGCGATGGGCACCTCTGTGATACCAATCAATAATAATGCTAAGGAGGGGGAGGGGGGGTCCAGGGAATACCTTGAGACAGTGATTCTGGAGATTAGAGAGAAAACGTCTTTCCAAAATGACTGAATCACTGGGCAGGTCCACAATATGTGGTATAACGTGCCCTTACTACCACAGCTCCTCCAGCACAGGGGAGAGACAGACGAATATATCAGATGTAGCCTTTCAGGGGTGAAGTACCATCTCAAGGAGGTCTTCACAAAAGATTCGTACTGGGTCACACAAGTGATATTGCTCGAGACGTATTTAAAAGCCGCTTGCCATTGTATAGGTGTGAACTTAGTCTCCAAATCCCGTTCCCAGGAAGTGAGAGGTGCACTCATAGTAAAAGTGTCTTTACCACTAAGCTGAGAATATAAAGGGCGAAGGATTTTTTGTTTCGGATTAGGTAGAGACCATAGTTCCAGGATCCGCATATTTGCCATTGACAGAGAAGGGTTATCTGCTAGAAAATGTCTAATTCTGAGAAATTTGTAAAACTCTACGTTGGGAACCTGGAAGGCAGTGTGAAGACTTTCAAAGGAAGAAAGTCCAGCATTCTGGAACAGCTGCAGGGTCTCAGTTATGCCATATTTATACCAGGCACTCACCCCTAAATCCGGGACAAGGTAATCTAATACCCCTAGTGGAAGAGGGCTGGAGACAGGATGGGACCCTTTGGATGTGAGGATGTGATACCGGATCCAGCTGTCTACCGCAGTGGAAGCAAGAAAGCTCAGGTCGGGTTTTTTGAAGGAGCCATTCAAGGAGGCTATCAACAAAGCTTTCAGGTCTCCTCTTGGGACTTCCGTGGAATCAATATGAACCCACTGTTTAGAGAAATCTGATTTCCACCAGCTCTCAAGTTGGGCAATTTGTGTCGCTAAATAATAGTCATGTATATTGGGAAGGCTAATACCGCCCAATTGTTTCCTAATCTGAAGGATTTTAGATGCTATTCTAGGTTTCCTGCCATGCCAGAGGAAGTTATTTAGCAGCTTATTGCATTGGGAAAAATAGGACAAAGGAAGTTTTATAGGGAGGACCCGAAATAGATAGAGAAATTTGGGTAAGGCAAACATTTGGAAGGTAGCTAACCTGCCTAGCCAGGAGATTTCAAATTTATCATAGTGCTCAAGGTCTTTCTTGAGACTAGCTAAGAGAGGAGGGTAGTTGGCTGAATACAAACCCTGAGGTGAGGAGGTGAGATGGATGCCCAGATATTGAATTTGGGTTGGTTGCCAATCCAAGTCGTGCTTCTCTTTCAGGGACGCCACTGTTCGGGGGTCTAAGTTAAGGGGTAGGGCCTGGGATTTCGTGGTGTTTAGTTTATAATATGATAATTGACCAAAATATGAGATCATATCTAAGGCTGCGGGTAGGGAAGAGGCAGGGTCGGTAAGCGTGAGTATCACATCATCTGCATATAGACTCAGTGTATGATTGCGATCAGCGATCTTGACGCCCGACACTCCCTTTTCCAAACGTAAGGCCTGGGCAAGGGGTTCTATAGACAAAATGAACATGAGAGGGGAAAAGGGGCACCCTTGCCTAGTCCCATTGGAGATACTAAATGGATTGGAGAGGGACCCATTTACCCACACCCTAGCTGAAGGGTCTTTATACAAGGCTCGGATCGAGGTGAGTATAGGGCCAGCTATGCCCATTTTGGCCAACACTGCAAAAGAGAAGGACCAACAAATGCGGTCAAACGCTTTTTCAGCGTCCAGCGTTACAAACAGAGCAGGAGTCTTTTTTTTGTGTAAGTGAGCAAGGATATTTAGGACTCTCCTAGAGTTCTCCTGAATTTGGCGGCCTTTGACGAATCCGACCTGATCAGAATGGACTAGAAAAGGGATAATGGGGGCAAATCTAGACGACAGGATTCTGGCAAATATTTTAATATCTGTGTTTAGGAGGGATATGGGGCGAAAGTTTTTTGGGTCATCAGTTGGTTTATTGGGTTTGGGAATGGTCACTATTAACGCTTCAAGCATTTCTTTAGGGAAGGATCCTGTATCTCTGGCTGATTGAAAGGATTGTAGCATATATTTAGAGAGTTGGTTGAAGAACACCTTATAGTAGGAGTTAGATAAACCATCTGGGCCTGGGGCTTTATGTGAAGGCAGTTTCCTAACAATGGCTTGAAGTTCTTCAACAGTCAGAGGGGCATTGAGGGCATCTAACTGGGCAGAGGTTAGTTTTGTAAGGCCCAATTTATCAAGGAAATCCTCTATGAGTTCCGCCCGCGGGGGCGTGACCAGACTATGGGGAGACAAGTTATAAAGGGAAGCGTAAAAATCTCCAAAAGCGTCCGCTATTTCCGTTGGGGATATTAATTTCTTCCCTGAGGAGGGATCTAAGAGATAAGGGATCTTGGACTTAGCAGCTCTCTGTTTCAACCGGTTAGCCAATAGGCGTCCAGCTTTATTATCCTGGGAATAGAAGGTAGCCTGGGTCCTTTTCAAGCGTAACTCGTGCCTGTAAAGGAGACAGGCAGATAGCTGAGTTCTGAGTGATTTTAAAGTTTCTGAGTGAGTAGGAGAGATAGAGGATTTGTTTAGTGCTTCTGCAGATTTAATCTCCTTCAATATCTTATCTATCTTCTCCCTACGTTCTCTCTGCAGTCTACTACCAATCTTAATAAAAACGCCTCTGATGTACGCCTTATGGGCGCACCACAAGGTGGAAGGGTTAGAAACAGAGCCATCGTTCAAGTTGAAGAACTCAGTCAATGCAGAGTCAAGTTCTTTGGAGAAAACA
Organism: Bufo gargarizans; assembly: GCF_014858855.1. Taxonomy (NCBI): domain Eukaryota; kingdom Metazoa; phylum Chordata; class Amphibia; order Anura; family Bufonidae; genus Bufo; species Bufo gargarizans. The sequence goes on along the minus strand of NC_058081.1, from coordinate 475,152,601 downwards.
GGGTGGTTAATTACATAGGTATTATTCCGCCAGGGGGAGTAGGGTTTGGATAAGTGGGATTCTTTAAGCGTTATAGTAACCGGGGCGTGGTCTGACCATGTGATCGAGCGGATGGATGATGAGATCACATTAGCGATCACTGATCTTCCCGTCAAAAACATGTCTATTCTAGAGTATGATTGGCCAGCTGCTGAGAAAAAGGAGTAGTCCCTTTCAGATCCATGCTGGAGTCTCCAGACATCATACAGATCCTCTTGTAGAAAAAGGGACTGTATACCTTTAGGGGTGTCTCTGGAGATGGTCGTGGAATCAACCTCTGGGTCTAAAATGGAGTTAAAATCTCCTCCCCAGATCACATGGCCAGACCGCAACCGCCGGACCTTTGAAGCAAGGCGGCGGAGGAAGGAAACTTGATGTCTATTAGGTGCATATACAAAAACTAACGTGTACTCCACGTTATTGATGGAGCATACCAAGACAATAAATCTACCGTTAGGGTCCAGAACCGAGGATTTCAAGGAGAAGGCCACAGAATTACTTATGGCCACCATAACGCCCCTCTGTTTCCTAACATAGTGAGACTGAAAAATATGCGAGAATTTAGGATGATGAATCCTGTGGCCATCTGATTTTAGCAGGTGGGTTTCGGTGGCACAGAAAATGTCACATTTCAATTCTTTTATTTCCCTCCATAACATAGACCTCTTGAAAGGGCTATTTAACCCTTTAACATTCAGAGCAGCAATATTGAGAACCATGGTGAGGGAGGGAACGAGAGACTATCACATTTGAACTCACATGTAGGTAGGACAAGTAAGACTGGTCTCAATATACAAGATCTCAGCTCTGGACCCGACGGTATTTCGATCACTGGCACTCGAGGAGGATGCAAAGAGAAACAGTTAAAATAACAAGGACATGGGATGGGGAAAGAAAACATGAAAAAGGATAAAACAAAAGTTCTGAACAAACACCTGAAACTCATCAGGCACTATGGTGAGGGCTTGAGGGCGGTTTTTCAACCGGATCAGCCGCACCGAGCCCAAACACTGAAAAACAGCTTTATCTGGAGTTGGAAGGGCACCATTCAGCGATGTGGCCTGCGCCTGGATGATGCGGTCTGCCAGTCCGTTGGAATTGTTTTAAGACCTCTTGATTGGAGATCGGGAGGGTCCGGTATGGTAATGTTCCAGTCCGCTAGGATTTTCCGTCCCAGGTCCAGAGAATGTACCGCATGCAGAGTTCCTTGATGCTGAATCAAAACCTTGGTAGGAAAGCCCCAACGGTAAGGTATGTTATGGTCCCGTAGAGCGGCAGTGAAGGGGGCCAGGGCTCTCCTTTGCTGAAGAGTAGGTGCAGATAAATCTGCAAAGATTTTAACCCCTTCATAAGGGGCTGGTAGAGATCCTTTCTTCCTCGCGGCGTTCATGAGGAGCTCTTTAACCTGGAAGAAGTGGACCCGAGCCAGGGTATCTCTAGGAACAGAGTCTGGCAGGTGTTTCGGTCGGGCCACTCTGTGAGCTCTGTCTAATGTAAGGTCTTTGTCTCCCAGGTTCGGCAGCAGGAATTTCATTAGGCCTAATATGTAGGTCTCCAGCTCCTTTGGTGGTATGTCTTCTGGGATACCTCTCAATTTGATATTATTGCGGCGGGACCTATCCTCCAGGTCCACCACCTTATTTTTAAGTCTCTCCACTTCAGCGGAGAGTTCCTCATGTGCATCTACTAGGTGATTATGTGATGCCGCGAAGTCCCCCATCTTGGATTCCACATGCGTTAGACGCTTATCAGCTTCTGCTATGGAGGCCTGCAGGGGCGTCAGCAGGGCCGCAAGTTCGCAATGCATGGAGCGGCTAAAGACAACTAACATGTCTTTTATCATGCTGCCGGTGGCTACATCATCAGTCGTAGGGTAGTCTAATAGGGACGGGGCATCCCGTTCACTCACCCCCGCTGTCGGTATCGATTCCCCATGGAGCCGCGGCTTCTGCTTCGGTGGGCTCTGGCAAGGTGAGCCGTCCCTCTCTTTGGGACTGGAGACGCTGTGCCGGGCAGAGGAGCCCATCTCCGGTGGAGTCAGGGAGGACTCGGTCATAGGAGGTAGGTGCCTCGGAGAGGGTTTAGAGGCAGTCGGACTCCTTTGCTGTGGTGGAGTGACCGCCGGTGAAGCAGGGTCCGCAGAGCCTGACGATCGCGTTGAGGCCGGCGAGCCCGCGCCATCTTGGTCCCTTAGTTTTTCAACAAAGAAGTCCAGCTTCCCTTGATTCTTTATCGATTTCTTGCCTCTCGTCATCATGGGAGCCAGGAGGGAGGCTATTGCTGTAGGGTCAGCGATCAAAAACAAGTGCCAGTCCGTTGTAGCTATGTAGTCGATGGTTAGGGCTCGGGAGCTCAGAGCTCAGGCAGCCATTTCTCTCGGCCGGCAAACCACGCCCAGAACTGATCAGTTTTATCCCCATGCATTCTGAATGGAGAGCAATCCGCTCAGGATGCATCAGGACGTCTTCAGTTCAGTCTTTTTGACTGATCAGGCTTTTCAGAAAACCGTAGCATGTTGTATTTTTACCTCCGGCCAAAAATCCGGAACACTTTGACTGAACACCGGATCAGGCCTTTTTCCCATTGACTTGCATTAGCGCCGTGTGTTCAGTCAAACCGGATCCGGCTTTTGCATGTTAAACCTGAAAAATTTTAAAAAAAAGTTAAAGTCCATAAATGGCGGATCCGTTTTTTCCAATGCATTTTTTCATTGTGATCAAAATCCTGATCAGGATTCAAATGTAATCCGTTTTCACACGTTTTTCCGGATCCGGCGGGCAGTTCCGGTGTCGGAATTGAACGCCGGATTTAAACAACGCTAGTGTGAAAGTAGCCTTATTCCCTATCCACAGCGGTGGCGCACATTTCCATCGAACCACCCAGTCCATTTCAGGGGGGCTCCACAGGGTATGATCAGTGGTAGGACCCCCTCCAATCCACAGGATAGGGGATAACTTGTTATAACCGGAATACAGTCGGCCTTCTATGAGTTATTGCTCCTGGCGTGCCTCATTGAGGTGTTATCTCCTGAACGTGATCTGCTATATGTCTGGGAATAGTTGAGGGTCAGCACACAGGCGTTCAATGACAGAAGTAACTAAAGGCCAAATTCCGTTGAAAGAAATAAAGAATTGTTTTGGAACTATTTTTATTTTTAATGTAGCCAGACTTCCAATCGTATAACTCAGGCATGCTCAACCTGCGGCCCTCCAGCTGTTGCAAAACTACAACTCCCAGCATGCCCGAACAGCCTACAGCTATCAGCCTACAGCAGGGCATTGTGGGAGTTGTAGTTTTACAACAGCTGGTTGAGCATGCCTGATATAACTGAATGGGGCACAGCTGCAATACCAAAGACAACCCCAGGGCAAGAATAGCGCTGTTTCACAGAGAAATCAGCCATTTCTTTCTAACAGCCGTCTCCTCTCCTGATGTCTGTTTTAGTAACCGCTTGCATTCCCAATGTAATAACAATTCTGGAGCATCTATTCTTATGACTCTACAATAAGCCATTCTTCTATTATCCCTACTAGAAATGATGAATGAATTGCTAGCAGTCTGCATTGAAGGTCCAGCTGGGTGTTACCAGTTTAGGGGGGGTGTCTTAAACTATCCAATCAGTGCTGCCAATGTCAGACTTTGCAGGGATACCCCCCCAACTGGTAACACCCAGCTAGACCTCTGTTGCAAACTGCTGGTAATTTATTCATAACTTCTAGTAGGAATAATAAAGGAACGGCACAACATAGAGTCATAAGAATGTGCTCCGGAATTGGGGGATGCAAGTAGTTACTAAAACAGACGTCAGGGGAGGTGACAGCTCCTCTTTAAGATTATTTCTAAGTTTTGCAATACACGTGGGCAGCAAAATTTCCTAACGGGAACTCAGGAAATAGGGCGGCGATGAGTCAGTGTTCCCGGGGTGAGCAGGAAAATTCTGCCGCTAACAGTAACTGGTCTTCATAAGAACGAGGGGGGAGAGTGACACTTCAGTGACATAATCCACAGAAATTACGCAGGAAAGAAGCCGATAGAGCACCATGGTCTAAATGATCAACATGATTTATTGTTCTCTGGTATCAGCCACTTCGAGCTGCGGGGAAGATAATCGTAGCGTTATTCAATGGGATTTAGGCCTCACACACGAACGTGGGCCAGCCGCAAGCGGATCGCGACCCCGTTCACTTGAATGGGGTCCACGATCCGTACGTTCCGCAAAAAGATAGGACAAGTTCTATGTTTTTGCGGAACGGAAGCACGGAATGGAACACCACAGAATCACTCCGTAGAGCGTCCGTTCCGTATCTCCGGACCCATTGAAGTGAATGGGTCTGCATCCGTGATGCGGAATGCACATGGCTGGTGTCTCGTGTATTGCGGACCTGCCGTATCTGGGTCGCAATACGGCCACGGGGGATACACGGTCGCGTGCAAGAGGCCTTACTGAGAGGGAGTGCGAAAAACTTCCTGCAGTGTGGCCCCAGGGGCGGCTGAAGTTCTCGGCTCAGCCAGGGGGGCCGGGAGCGCTGCTGTGCAGAGAATACTGCGTCCCCTTCAGTCTTAGGCCTCATGCACATGAACGTATATTCTTTCTGTGTCTGTTCCGTTTTCTGCGGACCGTATACTTCGTGTTCATTCCGTTTCCTTATGTCCGTTCCACAAAAAAATAGAACATGTCCTATTATTGTCCGCATTACGGCCAAGGATAGTACTGTTCTATTAGGGGCCAGCTGTTCAGTTCCGAAAAATACGGAATGCACACGAACATTATCCGTATTTTTTGCGGATCCGTTTTTTGGCGTACAGTCGTGTGCATGAGTCCTTAGGATCAGCTGGGGTCCAGGAGGTCAGACCCAACCCCCAACAATCTGATGGCATGACCTGGCATCCAAGAGTACCAGGCACCGCTTTCTAAGAAATGGAAATCCGGATGCTAGGGAATTGTATAAATAGCAGTTCCCCATTATAGGGATTGTGGAGGAATCACAGTAGGCACCATACAAAAAATGTAGCAGGGATATTGGGGGATGTTATAAATCCAGTATGGTGGTCCTTAGTTTTTATTAGGACTCACGCACACATCCTGTGGCCTTGTGTATTATGTGCCGCCATATGACGCTACTGTGCGGGAAAGTTGACTTTCCGCAATGCATTTGTATAGTTCCTGCTTCTAAGGAAGGTAACCGATTCATAGCAGCATGTTTAGGAATTGCTCTACAAGTAATTCTCTCACCTTTTCCATAACTATCTCCAATGTAAAAGTATCTCTTTGTAGTATTTTCAACTCCTTTATTTTCCCCCCCGCAGGTTTGTGTCCATTAGTGACCAGTATATCCCGAAACACGATGGAACGCGAAACCAGGTGAGATAACAGGACCTTGACTTAAAGGGATTGTCAGAACTATTAATTGATAGGCACAGCGCCGTAGGTAGGAGGAGTGTGGCCGTAATGTTCAATCAATGGCCGGCTCCATATATCATGCATAGCATTTTATTTTAAAAATAATTCACATAAAAATACCAATTGAACAATCTAAAAAAGGAAATTATAGTATAGAACATTATAGTATTTATAGCTAGGTGGTTACAGCAGGCTGTGCTGTATTCTAGTGAGCTCCTCACACTAAGGGCTCATTCACACGACCGTTGGTGTCCCGTTCCCGTATTGCGGACCGCATTTGCGGATCCGCATTACACGGGCACCGTTCCGTTGTCATTCCGCATCACGGATGTGGACCCATTCATTTAAATGGGTCCGCAAATCCGGAGATGCGGAATGGAACACTACGGAGTGCTTTCTGGTGTTCTGTTCCGTGCCTCCGCACCGCAAAAAGATAGAACTTGCTCTAGGGATCTCGGACCCATTCAAGTGAATGGGTCTGCGATCTCCATGCGCTTGCCCCACGGAAGGTGCCCGTGCATTGCGGACCGCATTTTGCGGTCCACAGCACGGGCACGGGCTTCACACGTTCATGTGAACGAGCCCTAATTGTATGCTCATGTATTTGAAACCATAGGAGTGTGGCTGTGCCCGGTACTGCAGCTCAGCCCATTCTACCGATCGTGGTGATCCCTGGTGTAAAGCGCTCTTTAGTAATACATTGAATGTCCCGGGTGAGATAACAGCACCCTTGTCTTAAAGGGGTTGTAGGAACTATTAACCGATTGGCACCAATGTGTGATTCACTGTTTATCCAGGCACAGCGCCCCATGTACTGACGTGGCTGTGCCCGGAACTGCAGCTCAACCCGTTCTACCGCTTGTGGGGATCCCTGGGGTAAAACACTCTTCTGTCATACACTGTAAGTCGCCAGAGGATGCCTTTAAAGCGTACCGCCGGCCAAAATTTGCAAGTGTGTGGTGCAAGCATTATACGACAAGGGGATTCCCGGATGTATATTTCCAGTGGGTGCCACTGGTAACCATAACCCTCACTTTAAAGGGGCGCAGGGAATGACAGTTTTAGGCCCCTTTCAGACAAGTGAGGGTCACGCTGCGGACTCGCCGTGCAGCACCCGTCCTGACCTCCCAGCACTGCCGGGGGTCGCATAGCATTATAACGATTTATGATGCTCTGTAACCCTTAGAGGTCTGGAATGTATTGGATAACACTGACATAATGCTGTCAGTGTTATCCAATACATTTCAGACCTCTAAGGGTTACATAGCATCATAAATCAATATAATGCTATGCGACCCCCAGCAGTGCTGGGAGGTCAGGACGGGAGCTGCACGGCGAGTCCGCAGCGTGACCCTCACTTGTCTGAAAGGGGCCTTAAAGGAAGGTCCTGGCAGGGCAGCACCTCGATCCTCTCCTAATAAAACGTTTGCAAAATTGAATTGACCTCCGTGCTCCTTCTGCAGATTTTTATCTCTCGATCATACGATGCCACCACTCACTTTGAGACGACCTGCGATGACATTAGGGACATCTTCCACAGGATGACTGGTGCCACCTTGGACTTCAACGACATGTGGTGCGCGGCCTCCGACACGGACAAACAAGATGGAGAGTGACACGATGTTGATTAACTCATTAATATTTCTACTTTTTCCACTGCCTTGATTGTGTCTCCTCTTCTGCGGACGTTGATTTTCTTGCTCGCTGGGACACTTCCATCAGTTTTGAACCTAGCTCACCCGCTGTCATGTGTCAGACGTCTGCTTAATAAGTCTTTCTATATTTGCATTTTAAATATATTTCTTTACACTATAGTAAAAAGACAAAAATGGTAGGAAATCGTAATTCAGGGCATCTCAGAATCTGGCAGTACACACTGTTCTCATAAAGATGAGAGTGGAACAGACATGAAATTCAATAAGGAAGACAATCAGCTGAATAAGTATTTCCGTGTGGATTAATTCCATAATATATCTTTGTAAGCCTCAGAGCTAATAGCTTCCCTTCACCCAGGCATAGAGGTACATGATAACATTATGACTGTCTGCAGCCACCACTAGGGGGAGTTCAATGGAGACAGACTTATTACTGAGCACATCTGTAGGCAGTAAGCTCCCCCTAGTGGCTGCTTTGTGCTACAGTCTCTAAGTGCAGCACATTTGGAACTCTGTAGCAGAAAGGCAGGACTTCCATCCGTATAAAGATCTTTGAAGCAATTAATTTATGCAGAATGTCTAAGCTAAAAATGAGAGGTACACTTTACATTCAGAAGACATATCAGACAGAAAGGGTTAAAGAGGGGTTTCTGAGTGCTTAATACTGACGACCTATCCTCTGGTGGGGGTTCAACTCCTAGACCCCACCAATCATCAGTTTGAAGAGGCCACAGTGAGCGGTTAGGCCTCTTCCTAGGCCAGGGATAGGCAACCTCTGGCACTCCAGCTGTTGTGAAACTACAACTCCCAGCAAGCATGCTTACTCTGCTCTACTCCAAACTCGATAGAAATGAATGGAGCATGCTGGGAATTGTAGTTTCACAGCAGCTGGAGTGCCGAGGGTTGCTGATCCCTGTCCTAGCCAATGTGATGACATGTTCATCGGTCACATGGCCTAGGTACAGCTCAGTCCTATAGAAGTGAATAGGTCTGGGCTGCGAAACCAAACACGGCCACTTTACAATGGATGGCGCTGTGCTTGCTATGCTGTGAACAGCCCACAGCGCTCACTGGCCTCCTTAAACAACTGATCAGTGGCAGTGCTGGGATTCGGGCTCCCAGTGATCAGATACTGATGACCTAAAGGGGTATTCCCATCTCAGATAATAGAGGCATATCGCTAGGATATGCCCCCAGTGTCTGATAGGTGCGGGTCCCGCACCTACATCAAGAACGGACCCCTAAAGATTGTGGAGGACGCACTGCGCATGTGCAGCCGTCCTCCGTTCACTTCTATGGGGCCACTGAAAATAGCTGAGAGCTGGCTCGGCTATTTCCATCGGCCCATAGAAATGAATAGGAGCGGTGGCCGCGCAAGCGGGGTGCACCCCCACTCAATCCTATGGGGAGAGTGCTTGGCAGTGGCCGGACCCCGGGGTCTTCCAGCCACCACCTTCCCTGCTCCGTTCTCAGTGTAGGTACTACCTCTGGGACCCGCACCTATCAGACAATAGGGACATATCCTAGCTATATGCCCCCATTGTCTGAGATGGGAAAAGCCCTTTAAATCATACAATCATTTGTGGTGTCCCAATACAGTTGTGCTTGTCACAAATTAAAGGGGTTATCCATCTTTTATTTATTTTTATTTTTTAATTTGCAGCCTAGAATACCTGTGAAGAAATCCATACTCACAAGGCTTGGGTGCAAATAAAAAAAAAAAAAAGCTGGACAGCCCCTTTAAATTAGGCAGATTGCCTAGCAACAGAAACCATCACCATCAGGTCCAGTGGATTATCTCCCTTGAGATCAAAGACTCGGCCATTGACTATGCACTATGCTTTTCTACCCAGTGTCTGGAGACAGGCGGCCGATGCTGCTGCTTTTGGGCAATGTTAGTCTCTGTGATGAATACCACCCCTTGCGCCCGCTTGACGTTAACTACGTCGAGCTCATGAGACGCAATATGGTCCCTGGTTACCAAGACGTGACATTACGCCCTCCAGGAGGAGCAGGTAAGGTCAGCTTGGTACAGTTTACACAGACATCTCCTGTCAGCTGGTTGCAGGTCCCTCTAAACACATGGCATGATGTGACCCTCCTTCAGAGAAAGACACGCCCGCTTGCTGGCACAAGCCTTTTAACCTGTATCTGGTCCCTCCCTCCCGGCCTATGGGAGGGGTCCACCCCCCCTCCTCTGCTGGGCTGGCAGCAAATGACCCACAAAACCCTTTAGGGTTCATAGCTCCAGGCCAGAAGGTCACAGGTAGATGGTTCTGGGACCAACGGATCCGCCTGGGTTCCGGCTACCAGTAGAGTCCAAGCATGGTACCGTTATTGGGTTTCTGTAGGGAGATATGTATATCTCCCTTCCCTGGCATCCCACCAGCAAACTAAGACCATGGGCGTGTTCACCGGAACACAAATATGTATCCGGTTTGCGTCTGTGATGGCCGGGAGATTCATAATTCCTTATAAATTGCCAGTTCCATGCTGTCTGCTAGATTTGATTTAACTGGGAAATGGCTTTTACCCCCTGCAGGAAGGTTTTCATGCAGGATCCATGCTGTCTGAATGGGGTGTGAAATTGTAAACAAAGGTGGCCTGCAAGAAGTTCCCTGCCATATGGCTGGGGCTTTGAAGCAGGGCCCTCCTTTGGAGTTCACTGGCCCTGCTATCTGACAAGCCAAGGGTTGAAGTGAGAACTTATTGTGCATGTACACTGACAAAGGTGAATCAGATGAAAATCATGGCTGCCAGTAAATAATTATCCATATTCCTGACACCTCCCCCTTATAGAGGGCGCTAGGGGAAGCACATTCCTGTGTTTCCCTGTGTGCCTATCTACACCCTCTCTGGTGGCAAATGGCAAAGTGGTATGGCTGGAGCGCCAGGCCGCAATTACTGGCATCAGTCGGTACTATAAACAGCCGCGTGAAGTCAGCTGCCTGTAGTACCAGGAAGCTGGAAAGGGCATCTTTCGGCGCCCGGAAGGCCATTTCGCAGTCGTTTGTCCAATCAACTGCGGAGGGCAGCTTCTTCTTGGTGAGGTCCGTCAAGGGCTTCGCCAGGTTACTATAGTGGGGGACAAACCTCCTATAGTACCCGGCAGTGCCCAGGACGGACATCACCTGTTTTTTGGTCCTCGGGCTGGGCCAGGATGCGATAGCATCCACCTTCCTGGGCTCTGGCTTCAGGGTCACCCTGCCTACCAGGTGCCCCAGGTAGTGGACCTCGCTCATGCCCAGCTGGCACTTTTCTGGCTTGACGGTCAAGCCTGCCTGGTGGATCCGCCCCAGCACCTGTGTCAGGTGCTCCTCCCATGTGGGACCGAAGATGGCAATGTAATCCAGGTACGCGGCTGTGTACTCTTCAAGTCCCTTAAGCAGCGTGTTGACCATCCGCTGAAAAGTGGCAGGGGCATTCTTCATGCCGAACGGCATTACCGTGGATTCGTACAATCCAAAGGGGGTGATAAAGGCAAGAGCGTTCCCGCGCCTCACGGGTCAGGGGAATCTGCCAAAACCTCCGGTTCATATCCATGATGGTCAGGTACTGGGTCCCGGCCAACTGATCGAGTAGGTCATCGATGCGTGGCATCGGGTACGCATCGGTGACCGAGACAGCGTTGAGTCTCCTGTAGTCCATGCAGAACCAGGTGGTCGGGTCCTTCTTTGGGACGAGGACCAAAGGCGATGCCCAAGCGCTTTGGATGCCTGGATGACCCCCAGCTTCAGCATCTCGTCAATCTCCTAGTGCATGTGCTGCTGCACCTCCAAGGAAACCCGATATGCTGAACGCCAGATTGAGGGGTGATCCCTAGTGTCCATGTGATAGACGGCCAACTCTGTCCTTCTGGGCTTGTTGCTGAAAAACTCCCGGAAGGGGTGAAGGGTGGCCCATAGCTGGGACCGTTTGTCCTTCAACAGCTGTTGGCCCACCTCCACATCCTCGATGGACCCACCCGCCTTCACCTGGGTGAGCATGTCCAGGAGGAAACATGCCTCCCTCTCCTGATGTGCCTTCATCATGTTCACGTGGAAGGCCTTCCACCTTCCCTGGGCATGGTCCAGGTGACCAGGTACGTCACGGCGTTGAGGCGCTGATGCATGAGGTACGGGCCTTCCCAGACCGCCTGAAGCTTGTCTTGAGGTACGGGGACCAGTACCCATACCTTTTGACCTGGTAGGTCCTCTTACAAGCGTTCTGGTCATACCATCGCTTCTGTTCGGCCTGGGCCCGCTCCATATTATCGTGCACCAGCTACGACAAGGCCTGCATCTTGTTTCGGAAGCGCATGACATACTCAATGACCGACACTCCAGGGGTGGCTACATCTCCCTTCCAGGCCTCTTTTACCAGACTCAGGGGCCCCTGCACACGTCGCCCATACAGGAGCTCGAAGGGGGAGAACCCCGTGGAGGCCTGTGGGACCTCTCGGTAGGCAAACAGCAGATGTGGGAGGTACCGCTCCCAGTCACGCCCGTGGGAGTCGACCAACATCTTAAGCATCTGCTTTAAGGTGCCATTAAACCGTTCACACAGGCTGTTGGTCTGTGGGTGGTACGGGCTGGTCACCAGATGTTGCACCTGGGTTTGCCTACAGAGGGACTCCATCAATTGCGACATGAACTAGGTCCCACGGTCGGTGAGCATTTCCTGGGGAAAGCCCACTCTGGATAAAATCTCCAGCAAGGCGGTGGCCACCTTGTCGGCCCGTATGGAGGACAAGGCTACCGTCTCCGGGTACTGGGTGGTGTAGTCTATTACCGTTAATATGAAGCGTTTCCCGGAGCTGCTGGGAATGGACAGCAGTCCAATCAGATCCACAGCCACCCTCCTGAAAGGATCTTCACCCAGTGGGGTGCCGCCCCGCCTTCCCCATCCGCTGGCAGGTGTCACATAAACGGCAGTAGGCAACCACATCAGCCCCAATCTTTGGCCAGTAGAAATCTGGCCCATGTCTTAGCGAGCCCTAGGTGTCCAGCCATCGGAATCTCATGCGCAACAACTCCGTCCTGAACTGATAGGGTACCACTAGCTGTCGATCCCTAGGCCACACCACTTCTGGTGAGCCCTGCTGGACCGTGACCCGGTACAGCCATCCTTGGTCCCAGACCATCCACTCGAGGTCTGAGTCTGAGGGGGGGGGGGGGGGCTGTGCTGCTTGCTCCTTGAGAGCGGTCATGCTGGCGTCAGCCACTAACGCTACCTGAAACTCCTGAGGCAGCCACTTGGTCGGAAGGGGGAAAGCCATCAGACCCCTGAGGAGCCCCAGCACTCCCACTGCACGTGACAGCAGCTATGGCTGCTGCCACCGCTGGTAGTGCCTGCTTCCCCTCGGCTTTCGACTAAGTCAACAGTCCAGACGGGCTAACCTGGCCCTCTGACATCCCAGTTGTGAGTTGTGGAGGAACCCTGCACTGAGGCTTCACCTGGCAGACCCAACTTCTCCTGGGACAGCCCTGACCTCATTTGCATCCTCCTCCTCCGCAGCTGTCTGCCCCCTGCTTGTCCCCTCAGTAGCCACACCTCAGGACAACAGGTTCCCGCAGGCTTGCTGGCCACACCCTGGGGCCTCAGCACAACTGGCGTGAATGACCCCCTCCCCCTTGAGGGGAGAGGCACACATTACATCCCCCGCATCCCCATCAACAGGCATAATAGGTACATTCACAGTATCATCGGGGGGGTCATTACAGCATATTCTGGGGAATCGTACCTCGGGGTGTCAGTGGCCACGTACTTAGACACAAGCCGCCCCAGGTCTGTCCCCAGCAAAACACTAGCAGGGATATTTGAGGATACCCCCACCTCCCTTACTCCTTGACCGGCGCCCCAGTCCAAATAGACCTTGGCGACGGGCAGCGCCGGTTCTACTCCTCCAATCCCGGAGACAGTAAGGGATCTCCCGGGCAATAAATCATGGGGTGCCACCAGTTCAGGCCGTACCAGAGTCTTCTCTGCGCCGGTGTGTCTCTAAGTCCCATGGCCACGGCCTGACCCACGGTGACCAGTTAAAAATTGTCAAGGGACCTCCCACCACCCCCACCCACACAGTGGACGGTTTCCGGGTTGATGACTGGGATGGGTCCCTTGGGCGCTGGGGACACATGGCCTTGAAGTGTCCTGGCTGCTTACACAGGTGGCAAATTCGGGGTTCCCCCACTGACGTGGAAAGTGTAGCAGGGGCTGGTGCCCACTTTGGCCTAGGGGCAGGGGTAGCAGATGCAGCGCGAGTCTTACCCCCTCTCCAGCCGACTGGTTTCCGGGCCTCTAAAGTCCTGTTGTTAGTGTAGTCGTCGGCCAGGGCTGCTGTTGCAGAGGCCTCCTTTTGCTTCCGGTCGCGGAGGTACTGCTGGAGGTCCTCCGGGCAATTCCACAAGAACTGCCCTGTGGCAATGAGCTCCTTCAGCTGATGGACGGTGATGAGCTCCAATCCTATGGTCCATTGGTCGACCTCTCTGGGTAGAACCCCTCTGCAAACTACAGAGTTTTTTCCGGTATGTCTCAGGAGTGAGGTGGTACTGCCTTACCAGCGCCTGCTTGATGTCATCATAGCTCAAGATGGTCTCGCTGGGCAGGTACCCGAAGATTTCAAGGGCTTTTCCCCAGAGACTTGGCGTGAGGATTCTGACCCACTGGTCCTCTGGCAGCTGGTACTGATGGCAGGCCAGCTCAAATGCCAACAAAAAGGTGTCCAGGTCCCCATCTTTGTCCAGTAGGGGAAAGTCCTCCGCCCGCAGTTTGGGAATCCGGATCTCTGGAAACTCACATCGGGCTGCTGGAGTTGGAGCTGGAGCACTTGTAGCTGGTGCTCACGACGTTCTGCATTCGCTGCTTGCTCGTGTCATTCTTGTTCTGCAGCCTCTGTTCATTCGCAATGTTCTGCAGCTGCCATAAGGATCTCGTATGAAGCCTGGTCTCCGGCCTGGAGTCGGTCTAGGGCAGCCTGTAGGAGAGCAGCCGAGCTTGCCTGGCTGGGGGGAAGGGCAGGTGGAGTGAGGCCCACCGCGGACCTCACCTCCGGCAACGGGCTCCTTGGGGAGCTTTGGCTGTGTTCCCCCTCGCCTTGAAGAAAGTCGCCTCCTACCCCCTCTCGGCCTCCTATCTGGACTGCGTCCTTCCCGCCACCATTCATAGCATCGGCCATCTCCTTATCCTTGATTCTTGTCATACTGGCCGTCATTGCCACTGATGATCACTGACACAGACTGCAACCTGATGCACACACACCTTATTGTATTTGCACTGTCTAGTGTTGAGCTGATCTTAAGACTCCAGCGGCAAAAGCTACTGCTGGTCGTCTTTAGTGTCTGGGAGTATGGGTCTCACACTCACACACACTAGTATCTCGATCCCACTTTACTGCCACCAATATGTGATGGATACCACTCCTCCCGCCCGCTTGACGTCAACTACGTCGAGCTCACGAGACGCAATATGGTCACTGGTTACCAAGACATGATGTTACGCCCTCGTGGAGGAGCAGGTAAGGTCAGCTTGGTACAGTTTACACAGACACCTCCTGCCACCGTGAACCAGCGCCTTCTCAGCCTGGGTAATCTGCCACCAGCTTCTTGTTTGATATAAGCCCGGTCCGCTAATGGGATTATATAGGGTGAGAAACCAACCCGCGGTAGCTTATAACTAGGCCGAAACACGGACATGGGGATTCGTGATCTAGATACAAGACAGCACAAGATTAAATTATATATTTAATCGCCTTAAGGGCTCACTAGATATAACACTATATACACAGTATATATACAGTAGTCTGAGGTTACAAATACAGGTAATATGGTACACACAGGATTACACAGAGCACAAGTCAGTTACCGGGTAGATGAATGTTCCTTTACTGCATTCACATGGAGGGTGGTGATGTCAGCTGGTTGCAGGTCCCTCTAAACACATGGCACGATGTGACCCTCCTTCAGAAAAAGACACGCCCGCTTGCTGGCACAAGCCTTTTAACCTGTAGCCGGTCCCTTCCCTTCAAGCCTTTGGGAGGGGTCCACCCCCCCCCCTCTGCTGGGCTGGCAGCAAATGACCCACAAAACCCTTTAATGTTCATAGCTCCAGTCCAGAAGGTCACAGGGAGATGGTTCTGGGACCAACGGATCCGCCTGGGTCCCAGCTACCAGTAGAGTCCAAGCATGGTACCGTTATTGGGTTTCTATGGGGAGATATGTATATCTCCCTTCCCTGGCATCCCACCAGCAAACTAAGACCATGGGCATGTTCATCGTGGCCACCGGGACACAAATATGCATCCGGCTTGCACCTGTGATGGCTGGGCGATTCGTAATTCCTTATAAATCACCGGTTACATGCTGTCTGCTAGATTTGATTGAACTGGGGAATGGCTTAGACCCCCTGCAGGGAGGTTTTCCTGCAGGATCCATGCTGTCTGAATGGGGTGTGAAATTGTAAACAAAGGTGGCCTGCAAGAAGTTCCCTGCCATATGGCTGGGGCTTTGAAGCAGGGCCCTCCTGTGGAGTTCACTACCCCTGCTACCTGACAAGCCGAGGGTTGAAGTGAGAACTTATTGTGCATGTACACTGACAAAGGTGAATCAGATGAAAATCATGGCTGCCAGTAAATAATGATCCATGTTCCTCACAGTCTAAATTAGTTATGAGCGAACTCGACGTTTTTGAGTTTGGCATTTGATGAATTTGGTTATAATTTCTGTTAGCACGGGACATAATGGAATTCTATGACGGAATGCAAAACGGAAGCCTTTCAGAGCCTCTTTCGTTTTGCATTCCGTTATAGAATTCAGTTATATTCCGTGCTAACGGAATCCGTAACGGAATTCCTCCACTGCCCGAACGTCAAACCTGAAAACGTCGGGTTTCGCTCACCCCTAGTCTCAATGTGTATGGTCTGTTTTAGTTGCAACAGTCACATAGCCACATCTAGTACGGATTTACGCTTTGTGCAGAGCGGACAGCAGCAGACTGGTCCGGAGTGACTCCATTAGGTCCTGGTCGGTTGTCACAGGCATCTGGAGCCATGCTGTCCGCAAAGCATCCCACAGCTGCCGGAGGGGGTCACGGGGGGATCCATAGAGCGGACACGACCAGAGAGGTGGTCCCACAAATGCTCAGATGGGCTCAGGTCTGGGGAATTAGGGGCCAGGGTAGTACTGGGAAGTCTCGGTCAGGCTCTTCCAACCAATGTCGGACATTTTCTAGCCGTGTAACATGTCGCATTGTTTTGCTTGAAGATCCCATCCGCCCCAGGGAGACAATCAGCATGTAGGGGTGTACGTGATCTGCAAGGATAGCGTCATACTCAAATCATCTGAGAGTGCCCTCCACATGGATAAGTGGCCCAGAGAATGCCACGAAAACCTTCCCCCGACCATAACTCTGCCCCCACCAGCTTGTCTTCTTCCAGCAATGGCTGCAGGGCGTTCCCTCTCTGATGTTTTTCGACGTTCACTTCTCACATCAATGGCACCTGGTGCTCCGCAGTTTCTACGTCTCTCATTCACAACAGCGCCATTTGTCCACTCACCGTACACTTTCACCACAGTAGCGCATGAACAGTTCACAAACAGCGCAGGTTCAGAAATACTGACACCCGGGGCCTGAAAGATGATTATCATCCCTTTCTGCAATTCTGATAAATCCCTCCTTTTACCCATGGCAGCAACAAGGGATATGTGTGCAGACAGCCTATCACACCCACCGAGCGAGCTCACATCTTATATACCCACCGAGCCAGCTCACCACATCTTATATACCCACCAAGCCAGCTCAGCACACCTTATATACTCATCGAGCCAGCTCAGCACACCTTATATACCCACCGAGCAAGCTCAGCACACCTTATATACCCACCGAGCCAGCTCACCACATCTTATATACCCACTGAGCCAGCTCAGCACACCTTATATACCCACCGAGCCAGCTCAGCACACCTTATATACCCACGAGCCAGCTCAGCACACCTTATATACCCACCGAGCCAGGTCACCACACCTTATATACCCACAAACATTACCTAACAACCATCAGTGAAAAACACATCGGATACAATGCGTTTTTCACTGAAGCCCCATTCACTTCTAAGGGGCCAGCCCAGGGCTGAGTAAAAAAACAGAATATAGAACGTGCTGCGATTCTCAAGTGACAATCACCGCTCATGTGCACATTCCTATAGAAATGAATGAGTCAGGATTCTGCGTCCACTTCACACATCGCACCCGCGTGCTAAACTCGAAAGTAGCCTAAATTATCATCACACCTGGTCCTGTCAATCAAGGTGCAGAGGGCGCTGCAGTTGCAGGTTTAGGCCTCATGCACATGACCGTATATATTTAGCGTTCCGCAAAACACGGATCTGCAAAAAAAATAAAAATAAATAACGGATGGCATCTGTGTGACGTCCGTGTCACATCTGTTTTCGTTGCGGATCCATTGTAACAATGCCAGTCCTTGTCCGGGAAAAGGAAATGTTCTATTTTTTTTGCAGAACTGACTTGCAAACCTACAGTCATATCCGTTTTTATGCAGACCCATTGAAATGAATGGCTCCGCATACAGGACGCAATAAAAACGGAACAGACATTTGTGTGCACGAGTTCTTACCGCACAAGCCAGAAAAATTGCAAATTTTGCACTAAAAATAAAATAAAAATACTTCTTTTTTAAACACATTATATTTACCCAGAAACGCTGACATTAAAAATGCAATTGCTTCT
Source organism: Bufo gargarizans (assembly GCF_014858855.1). NCBI lineage: Eukaryota > Metazoa > Chordata > Amphibia > Anura > Bufonidae > Bufo > Bufo gargarizans. Next base: position 475,134,788 of record NC_058081.1, on the reverse strand, counting down.
GCAGGTTACATTAAAAGAAGAAAAAACCGTTACGGCTGTGAAAAAAACGCCAATGAAAAAAACAAAAAATAAATGCTGCGTCACAAAAGACAAAACTTGCAGTTTGGGGGTAAAAAACCTACATTCTTCGGGTGGGGTTTGCTGGGACTTGTCGTTCCACAGCCTGCTTCCATCCCCAAGCGCAGCGAGCTCATGCCGCACCATGTGACCAGGGAAAAGCCTCGGGGGTAGCCACGCCCACTGTGGGCTGCCACGCGATTAGTAAACAGGAGCGGATCTGGCCACGCCCCCAGTCGGCGGTCACAGCACAAGCCCCGCCTTCGAAAGTTGTCATAGCGGCCGCCTCCTAGCGGAAGTGACGTAAGATAGGAGCGAAGCACTTCCTGTGTAGGCAGTCGGTGCAGAAGCTGGCGGAGGTGGAGCGGCTGAGGTGATTAGCGCCGCCTACCACCGGGACCTTGGGACAGAGCTTCGCCCCGGTTAGGTGAGCCTGACATTGTGGTTTGATGGAGGTGACAGTGGTAAATAATAATGAGGGAGGGGAGAGCTGGAGGAGGGGGTCACAGGGAAGTGAGTGATAACTCCATGGGGGGGATGGGGGTCTGCTGAGCTCTATGGGTGGGGTAAGTGAGGGGTGCAACTGTGCCTGGGTTACAGGGTCTATGTAAGTGGGCTAATTCTAATCTCCCTGTGTGGCAGGACTTACCTGGAGGTGGGTGGCTTGGCACAGCAGGGGTAGCCAGGCCTCATGTATTACAGGTGGGGGTGCAATGCTGACCCTGCACCGAAAATCACGTCACATGACCCCAGCGGAGAGCCGCTAAGTTCTGTAAAGTTTCAGATGGCGCAAAAGTTGATGCCAAGGTTATGACTGCCTACAACCCTGCCCATAGAGGGGGAGTCCAATATATTTTGTAGAATAAAGAGATGTGACCCCTGATTTTGTCTGGAGGAGCAGTGTACCCCTCTGTGGTAGGATCTCTGCACACCCAGGGAAGCTGCCAACAATTTCAGGGGTGCGGGCCTTCGCACAAGTAGTAACCCCAGAAGTACAAGGTTTGGTCTATGGGGCACAGGGGCAGTAAATTGGCATAGCTGCAGGGATGGTGGATGCTCTTGTGCCCTACCAGCCGGTGCTTAGGTTCCAGCAGTGACGCGAGCAGGTATGGCCCATGACTGCTGAGGCCATTAATGGGCAGGCAGCAGTGACGCGAGCAGGTATGGCCCATGACTGCTGAGGCGATTAATGGGCAGGCAGCAGTGACGCAAGCAGGTATGGCCCATGACTGCTGAGGCGATTAATGGGCAGGCAGCAGTGACTGCTGAGGCCATTGATGGGCAGGCAGCAGTGATGCGAGCAGGTATGGCCTGTGACTGCTGAGGCGATTAATGGGCAGGCAGCAGTGACTGCTGAGACCATTGATGGGCAGGCAGCAGTGATGCAAGCAGGTATGGCCCATGGCTGCTGAGGGCAGGCAGCAAATAAGTCACGGGCCTGATGGGATACACCCAAAGCTATTAAAAGAGCTCAGCGGTGAACTAGCAAAACCATTAACAGATTTATTTAACCAATTACTGGTAGCAGGAGTCGTCCCAAAAGATTGGAAATTTGAAAATGTTGTGCCCATTCATAAGAAAGGTAGTAGGGAGGAATCGGGCAACTATAGGCCAGTAAGCCTGACATCAATAGTGGGGAAATTAATGGAAACCATACTTAAGGAGAGGATTGTGGAACATCTAAAATCCCATGGATTGAAAGATGAAAAACAGCATGGGTTTACTTCAGGGAGATCATGTCAAACTAATCTTATAGATTTCTTCTGATTGGGTGACTAAAATAATAGATGGAGGTGCAGTAGACATCGCTTATCTAGACTTTAGTAAGGCTTTTGATACTGTCCCACATAGAAGGCTTATCAATAAATTTCAGTCTTTGGGCTTGGACTCCCATATTGTTGAATGGATTAGGCAGTGGCTGAGGGACAGGCAACAGAGGGTTGTATTCAATGGAGTATATTCAGACCAAGGTCTTGTTACCAGTGGGGTACCTCAGGGATCTGTTCTGGGACCCATATTGTTTAATATCTTTATCAGCGAAATTGCAGAAGGCCTCGATGGTAAAGTGTCTTTTTGCTGATGACACAAAGATTTGTAACCGGGTTGGTTGATGTTCCTGGAGGGATACACCAAATGGAAAAGGATTTAGAAAAACTAGAGGAATGGTCAAAAATCTGGGAACTAAAATGTAATGTTGATAAGTGCAAGATAATGCACCTGGGACGTAAAAACCCAAGAGCAGAATATACAATCAGTGATACAGTCCTAACCTCAGTATCTGAGGAAAGGGATTTAGGGGTCATTATTTCAGAAGACTTAAAGGTAGGCAGACAATGTCACAGAGCAGCAGGAGATGCTAGCAGAATGCTTGGGTGTATGGGGAGAGGCATTACCAGTAGACGGGGGGGCGCTCATGCCGCTCTACAGAGCACTAGTGAGACCTCATCTGGAGTATTGTGCGCAGTACTGGAGACCATATCTCCAGAAGGATATTGATACTTTGGAGAGAGTTCAGAGAAGAGCTACTAAACAAGTACATGGATTGCAGGATAAAACTTACCAGGAAAGATTAAAGGACCTTAACATGTAGAGCTTGGAAGAAAGACGAGACAGAGGGGAGATGAGAGAAACTGCTAAATACATAAAGGGAATCAACAAGGTAAGAGGAGAGAATATTTAAAAGAAGAAAACTGCTACAAGAGGTTTAATAGTTTTAAACCTTTGCCCCTCTAATTTAAAACTAATATCAGGAAGTATTACTTTACTGAGAGTAGTGGATGCATGGAATAGCCTTCCTGCAGAAGTGGTAGCTGCAAATACAGTGGAGGAGTTTAAAGGGAACCTGTCACCGGGATTTTGTGTATAGAGCTGAGGACATGGGTTGCTAGATGGCCGCTAGCACATCCGCAATACCCAGTCCCCATAGCTCTGTGTGCTTTTATTGTGTCAAAAAACGATTTGATACATATGCAAATTAACCTGAGATGAGTCCTGTACGTGAAAGGAGTCAGGGACAGGACTCATTTCAGGTTAATTTGCATATGTATCAAATCGTTTTTTTTGACACAATAAAAGCGCACAGAGCTATGGGAACTGGGTATTGCGGGTGTGCTAGCGGCCATCTAGCAACCCCTGTCTTCAGCTCTATACACAAAATCCCGGTGACAGGTTCCCTTTAAGCATGCATGGGATAGGCATAAGGCCATCCTTCATATAAGATAGGGCCAGAGGCTATCCATAGTATTCAGTATATTGGGCAGACTAGATGGGCCAAATGGTTCTTATCTGCTGACACATCCTAGGTTTCTATGGCCCATGGCTGCCGAGGCCATTGATAGGCAGGCAGCAGTGACGTGTAGATGACATGGGGCACTCCAAGAGCCGGAGCACAAGTGAGTCATTTTATTATTATTTTTCTCTCCTGCGTCCTGTCTGGACATATGAATAGGGGTTCCTAGGTACAGGGTACCCTTTTAATGAATTACCCCTCAAAACTGCAAAAAAAACAAAAAAAAACTATAAGATAGGGCTGCAACGATTAATCGATTATATTCGATAACTGGATTCGTTGTCGACGAATCCAGTTATCGAATAATCGCCGATTCGTTGCTATGCGGGCGGTCGCTGCATCTTTATTTTACCTTTTTTACAATGACGCTCCTGTAACAGCCAGGCAGAGCGGACAGCGGCGCAACGTCACTCACGTGACACGCCTGCTCCGCCTCCTTCATTCATGAGGTGGGCGGAGCAGGTGCGTCACGTGAGTGAGTGACGTTGCGCCGCCGTCCGCTCTGCCTGGCTGTTACAGGAGCGTCATTGTAAAAAGGTAAAATAAAGATGCAGTGATTAGTCCGACTTATAAGCATCGGGGCCGGGGCTGTTATGGGGAGGGGGGAGGATCTGTCTATGGCACTGCTATGGGGAGGGGGGTCTGTGTATAGCACTGCTATGGGCAGGGGGGAGGATCTGTCTATGGCACTGCTATGGGGAGGGGGGTCTGTGTATAGCACTGCTATGGGGAGGAGGGGGGGTCTGTGTATGGCACTGCTATGGGAAGGGGGATCTGTGCACTGTTATGAGGAAAGGGATCTGTGCACTGTTATGCCCATAACAGTGCACATATCCCCCTCTCCATAACTACGCCACCCACAGATCCCCCTCTCCATAACTGCGCCGCCCACAGATCGCCCTCTCCATAACTGCGCCGTCCACAGATCCCCCTCTCCATAACTACGCCACCCACAGATCCCCCTCTCCATAACTGCGTCCGTCCACAGATCCCCCTCTCCATAACTGCGTCCGTCCACAGATCCCCCTCTCCATAACTGCGTCCGTCCACAGATCCCCCTCTCCATAACTGCGTCCGTCCACAGATCCCCCTCTCCATAACTGCGTCCGTCCACAGATCCCCCTCTCCATAACTGCGTCCGTCCACAGATCCCCCTCTCCATAACTGCGCCGTCCACAGATCCCCCTCTCCATAACTGCGCCGTCCACAGATCCCCCTCTCCATAACTGCGCCGTCCACAGATCCCCCTCTCCATAACTGCGCCGTCCACAGATCCCCCTCTCCATAACTGCGCCGTCCACAGATCCCCCTCTCCATAACTGCGCCGTCCACAGATCCCCCTCTCCATAACTGCGCCGTCCACAGATCCCCCTCTCCATAACTGCGCCGTCCACAGATCCCCCTCTCCATAACTGCGCCGTCCACAGATCCCCCTCTCCATAACTGCGCCGTCCACAGATCCCCCTCTCCATAACTGCGCCGTCCACAGATCCCCCTCTCCATAACTGCGCCGTCCACAGATCCCCCTCTCCATAACTGCGCCGTCCACAGATCCCCCTCTCCATAACTGCGCCGTCCACAGATCCCCCTCTCCATAACTGCGCCGTCCACAGATCCCCCTCTCCATAACTGCGCCGTCCACAGATCCCCCTCTCCATAACTGCGCCGTCCACAGATCCCCCTCTCCATAACTGCGCCGTCCACAGATCCCCCTCTCCATAACTGCGCCGTCCACAGATCCCCCTCTCCATAACTGCGCCGTCCACAGATCCCCCTCTCCATAACTGCGCCGTCCACAGATCCCCCTCTCCATAACTGCGCCGTCCACAGATCCCCCTCTCCATAACTGCGCCGTCCACAGATCCCCCTCTCCATAACTGCGCCGTCCACAGATCCCCCTCTCCATAACTGCGCCGTCCACAGATCCCCCTCTCCATAACTGCGCCGTCCACAATTTGTTTTAATATGGCCTTTGAACATAATTTTTCAAGTAAGATCATATAAACCTCTCTGTTTTGTAATTTTGTCGTTTTTCCCGATTAATCGTAGAAATTAATCGGCAACTAATCGATTATTCAAATAATCGTTCGTTGCAGCCCTACTATAAGACTACCTGCACATGTTTCAGTGTGGAAAACCCGCAGCGTAATGCAGTACCAGCAAAGTGTATGGGATTAGACAAATCTCACGTACACTGCTTTTTTTTTTCATCTGTCCAGAAATTTATCGGATTTGGAAATGCGCATCATGTCAATTGTTTGTGCAAAATGTATATATATTTTTTTTGTGTGGATTACACTCTTTACGATGCTAGGGGGAGATCTGTGGCTAAATTGCATTAAAAAAAAACCACAGTAACACATGCGGTATTTGGTGCCGAAATGCACACAATTCCGCTAAGGGATATTTTTCTGTCTGTAAACCTGCACCAGGTAGCCTAAAGCCTCAGTCACACGTGCAAGTTTTCCACGCGGGTGCAATACATGACCTGAACGCAAAGCACCTGCACTGAATCCTGAACAATTTATTTCAATAAGGGTCCATTCACACGTCTATTTTTTCTTTCTTGATCTGTTCCGTTTTTTGCGGAACAGATCAGGACCAGTTCTGGACCCATTCATTTTCAATGGGTCCTGGAAAAAATCGGACAACACAATGTGTGCTGTCCGTTTCCGTTCCGTTCCGCATGTCCGATTAAATATAAAACTTGTCCTATTCTTTTCCGCAAAAATCGGATCCTGGTACAATACAAAGTCAATGGTTCCGCAAAAAACGGATGACATTCGTATGTCATTACGTATGTCATTACGTATGTCATCCGTTTTATGCGGAATCCGTTCCTGGAAATTAAATCCTGCCCACAGAAATCACTTATTCACTTTTTTTTTTTCCAAAGAAATCCAAACAACTTTTATTTGCTTTGTGAAATTTATACATGTTTCCGTTTTTTGCGGATCCGCAAAAAACGGATGACATACGGAAACATTTTCAGGAACAACGGATCCGCAAAAAATAGACCGAAATTCGGGATATAGAAAAATACTGACGTGTGAATGTAGCCTTAGTCTGTGCACACAGGCGTTGTTTTTCATCTCTGAGCAGCACGTTCTATATTCTGTGTTTTTTCACGCGGCCCTGGCCCCATAGAAGTGAATGGAGCTTCAGTGAAAAACTGATTCAATCCGAATGTACGCTGGATGCATTTCGGGTTCAATGCATTTTTCACTGATGGTTACTAGGCGATGTTTGTAAATCTTCAGTTTCTTTTCTGATGCACGTGAAACAAAACCGGAAGTACTGAACGCAATCGCGTCCTAAGGCAGAGTTCACACTTCAGTTAATGTGAACAAAAACCAGATGGGAGGAAATCTTTCCTTTTATACCTCATCTCTGTGGAGGCGTCACTATGGGTTTAGGCCTATTGCACATGACTGTATGGCTCTTTCCGTGTTTTTCTGTCCGCAAAAAATACGGATTACATCCGTGTGCGATCAGTTTTTTACGGAACATCTGGCCCCTAATAGAACAGTACTATCCTTGTCCACTATGCAGACGATAATAGGACATGTTCTATCTTTGAACGGAAATCCGGAAACGGAATGCATACATTCAGGTTTTTTTGCGGGCCCATTGAAATTAATGGTTCCGTATACGGAACGTAAACGGGGGGGGGGGAAACCCTTTGTGTGCATGATGCCTTAGGCTCGCAATCGATGATGGAAATAAGTGAAGTGTGAACTCGGCCTAAAAGAGATGTATCCAAACTGGTGCAGAGGAAAGATGGTGTGGTTGCTTGTGGGAGCCAATCGGATTTCAGCTCTTATTCTTCAGTCTCCTTTGGTAAATGAATGAAGCAACCTCATTGGCTGGCCGACATGAGCAGCTGCTCTGCTTTTCCTTTTGCACCATCTTCCTGTATATAATGCAGTGAACCCCTCTACCTGCTTTGCCGAATCAGCGGGACATTAGCAAGAATGACGGATTGTAGTGGATGCTGGAGATGCCTCAGCAATGCCCGACAGTCCTATACAGAATGACTGGAGCTCCCGGGCACATGCTGCTCCTTTAGTATGGTGGAAACAGACCCCCGTTCTCGGGAACGGTGGGGGTCCCAGAGCTCAGATCTCCTGGATAGGGGATACTTGTACTACACCCCGGAATACCCCTTTAATGTTTATGGGACCTGGTTCAGTTCTGATTATCTAAATTAAACAGATTTTCTAGAATTTATTTATTTTTGTAGTAAAGGAACATTTTGGACTCCCCTATGACCACAGCACATAAAAGGCCAAAGAGCAAGGAGTGGTCTTGCCCCTGATTTTCGGGATGCTGTCTTGTGTTCAGTCTACTTTGCATGCAGACATTTATCTGGATGGTGATCTGCGTCCACGCAAAGTGTAGATGATGAGGATGATTGTCCCGAGAACAGGACAGGAAGTGTAGTCATGGGGATACAGGAGCTTCAGGTTTTGGGCCTGTAACTTCGAGCACTGGTGATGTGGTGAACTAGCCGATATGCCCCTTTTCAAGGGACCATTATGGCCTGTTGCATTATAATCCCCTTATATCAATGTCTTTCACCGTCCAGTGCAAGATTCTGCTTGCAAAATGCTCTATGAAAGCCTCCTCCTCCTCTTTGCACTGTGACTGAGCTGTCAGTTTGACGGTGTGGGCAGAGCTGTCACCGATGTATCCTTACATTGTGGGAGAGAAAAGCTGATGACACAATTCTCTAAGAACTTGGAATAAAGTTGAAAATGGGAACTAACTTTATATATAAATGTGAAGTAGTCAATCACAGGAGCCTTAAAGGGTTATTCCACAACTAATCCCTCCCCCGGTTGGATCAGTGGTGGGGCGCATACTTGCCTGCTCCCCACCAGTCCTCCACTGCATTCACTGCTCTTCGGCCCCCACTTGTAAACTTTCAGGACAAATAAGGGGATTTCGTGTGCTGTTGCAGCCAGTGACTGGCCGTGTCCCCCCCAAGCAGCATGTCACTGCAGCAGCCGGTCATTGACGTGATCCCTATCCATGCCGGAAGTTTACAAGGGGAACCGAACGGTGTAGAGCAGGTAAGAATGCCTTATTTTATTTTTTTCCCCCATAGGTTTGGTTTGGGGAAAACCAAAAAGTGTTACAAAGTTGGAATAATCCTTTAAAGGGCTATTCGCAGCTCATAAAGTACCATCACTTTATGATCAGTGGGGGTGTGACCTCTGCGTCCCCCACCAAAACTGAGAATGAAGCCGCTGCGGGACTAGTTTAGTGCCGCGTCCCCTTCGCTATTCTTCCCTGCACAGTGGCGCCATCTGACTGCACAGCTCCATTTAAGTGAATGGGGTTAGTTGCTGCCCCCTGTCCTGTGTTTTTCTGGCCAGGGAACCGCTGTGCTGCGCTAAACTAGATTTTAATACTATCCTCTGAATAGGTCATCGGTGTCTGGTTGGTGGGCGTTTGACACCCGGGGCCCCTGCTGATCAGATGTTTGAGAAGGCAGCGGCGCTCACAGTATCGCGGCGGCCTTCTCGCTGCTTTCCCAAGGCCGAGTGACGACACGTTTATTGATCATGTGGCCTAAAAATCTTGGAAAACCCTTTTGAGTGTGGACTTTCCACACAGATTTTCGTGCGGACAAACAAGGTGTAATACAGCACCAGCAAAGTGAATTAAATTAGCCATATCTCATGTTCGCTGTGTGCAAATTTTCATGCGCAATTTTTCTCATTTTAAAATTTGCAGCATCTCAATTGTTTGTGCAATTCTGCACCTTGTACATCGTTGTTTTCCCCATAAACGTCAGTGGGGTTAACATAAAATAACAAACATCTGCAACAAAAAAACACACCAAAACCACAATAACTAGTGCGTGTTTTTGGTGCATGCAAATCCACAGTGTGCAGGTAGCCCTATAGGACCAATAATCTAGTCATCTTATAACAGTACAGGAGCATCATATAAGAAGTGGCTGATATCAGTCATATATGGGTCTGAACGTCACTGGAGGGTGGCATAAAGTAATCATGGGGGCAGGGATTTTTAGGGATGTTTTGTCCGTCCTCTTACCGATCAGACGTTGGGTTTAGTGTTGTACTCTAGGCCAGGGGTCAGCCTCCTGCAGCTGTCCCAGCTTTTATGAGACTACAACTCCCAGCCTGTGACACAGACATGCCACTAAAAAAAATAGATTGGGACCTATTCGCAGATATTTCTAGAAACTGGACAACCCCTTTAGGCATGATCAGCTCATTGTCAGGGGACAGCGCTGGCAATCAAGTCTCGCTCATGCGCTGTGGGTTGTAACCAGGATAGGATCGCATGCACAATGTCCGACCTCCAGGAGCCCGGTGATTATGAGAACTACATGTGCTGCCAGACAGCCCCCTGACTCGCCGCGGCGCTCATTCCACTTCCATTCTGTGCTCCTGAAAGTCCCATAGAAGTGAATGGAGCAGTAGACGTAGCATTGATGCGTTTTCATGGCGCAGTTTAGCGCCACTTGCAGATCCCCTTTCTCGTAATTGCTGGGCGCTTGGTGGTCGGACCTCCGGCAATCAAACCCTTATTGCTTATCCTCCGTGTGTTAGTGGCACACCCCATTTAAGATGATGTGCTCCTTCCATACTGCGTCTTTGGCACAAACCCTGCTTGTTCAGTGGCTGCGCCGATTGTTTCAGTGGGAATCAATCCTGTTTAACCCAGCTCGTCAGCTGTAAGGGTGTGTCCGACAGCAAGCTCTGACTGTTTCTGATAACCAGCAGAATTGTGAGTGCTGCTCTGGATCTACATTTTGTATGATTTTTTTTATTGTAACTTTAAATGCACAAAAGAAATGGTAAAGGTAAGTGGTCGTTTCTGTTGTCATCTGACCCTTCCATTGTGGAAATCGTAAAGCTTTTTTTGTGTACCTCCGATCACTCGATCAATAATTGTAGGGAAATTTGGGCATTTGGACCATTTTGGAGTTGATCAGTGGTCTCCAGTCATGCCCAAACTACAACTCCCATCATGACCATATGGCTGGAGACCATTGATGTAGATAATTTTCTGTTGTATTTGTTATTGAAGGAGTCTCTGATGTGTAGGTAACTCCTTACACTGTGTGTTGTGGCCTTATCTTACCATTCACTGACTCTGTGCTTTACATTTTCCAGACTACTACATCACCAGATGGGTGCCGGCCACCAGCCCTACGTCCTGCTGTGAGGGGATCATGCACGGGATTTTGTAGCTTTAGTTTTGACCCCTGATGGTATAATGTCTGTAGATATGAACAGTCAAGGATCAGACAGCAATGAAGACTACGACCCTAATTGTGAGGAGGAGGATGAAGAGGAAGATGACGACCCTGGAGACATAGAGGACTACTATGAGGGAGTTGCTAATGACGTGGAGCAGCAGGGGGCTGACTCTTTTGACCCTGAGGAATATCAGTTTACCTGCCTCACCTACAGGGAATCTGAGGGTGCACTCAATGAGCAGATGGCTAGCCTGGCGGCTCTGCTAAAGGTAAGCGGCCGTCCTTATACTTTGCCTTCCCACCCTGCCAAGGTGACGACAGACCAGCTGTGAACAACTTGGTGTTTTATCTCCTCACAATCTCTGCTTGCTGCTATTGAATGGAAACATTCATAATTACGTTCAGAGCCCTTCAGCAAACTGTGCAGCGGTGTCAGAAGGACTTGATCAGCATGGGTTGTCAACCTCTGAATGCAAGCCAGAATGATTTCGTTCACTGACGGCAAGCCAAGTAGCAAAGCATAAAAAAAGAAAGCATATTACATAATTGCAGAACTTTACACTTGACAGCAGTAACAATCCCTTCAAACCAGACATACTGCTCAGTGGGGTTGATCCTGCTGGTTAAAATTATGCCTGTCTTGGGAAAATCAGTTGCAACCTTCCAGAGAGACATTGACTTTATAAAGATTAGAGCTTCAGTGCACCGAGGGGCAGGGCCAACGCTGGACAACTGAGGTGCACTGAGGAGTTATTGTCACGTTCAAGTGTGAGAGGGTAACGCCACACCAAACATAGGAGGGAAAGGGGTGAGGGAATAAGGCTTGGGAACTAGGGAAAGGAGATGGACAGCACTTAGTAAAACCCTAAACCAAGTCCTGACTACCAGCATGAACAGACCCCAGAGGTAGGTGAGTTCATACACCGGATACCTAGTGTCCTAACTCCCCCTATAGAACCCTGGTACTAGTGTCAGGACTGAGACAACCTGTTCCTCCAAAAGGAAGGATGAACAGGAGTCTCTCTCGGGCCTTTATACAAATGACAGGGAAATGCAACACACAAAATAACCTAAACAAAATACAAAAGAGAAAGAAAACGCTTAACTTCAAGTGGCTATGGCAGCACCAGAAACTCAGCCGAGATCCAAACACCAGCTATTCACAACTCCAACAGAAGCTATAAACCGCACAGCATAGTGGGAGAAACCACAATTAGAGAATGTTAAATGACCCTAATAGCCATACCTGGGGAAAGGTGGTGTGAAACAAGACAGACGTTGTTTGGTCCAAACGGAAAACATGTCTCGCCGATCTGTCGCAGGAACGTCTGTGACAGTTTGGCCCACCCCTCCGTGCACTGAAACCCTCATTTACATAATGTGGGCACATGACGATCAGACATTATTTACATTTAGACTGTCCATGATAGATCCAGCTGATTTGTATAGGTTGTATGGACAGCTTGTAGATTGCTCATGTAAAACAAGCGACTAAAGGTACGCCCTTTTGTAAAAACAACAAAAAAAAACACTTTAAAGGGAGTCTGTCACCACATTTTAGCATGTTAGACCGTTAAAATAGGGTTATGTGATCCAGCCAGAACATAAAAACGGTACCTTTGTGGTAGAAAACAGACTTTTCAATTTGCCGAAAACGAAGTTATAAGATTATCTTCTGAGCCCTCTCAAGTGCCCAGGGCGGTCTCTCAATCCTCAGAGCCCAGGCAGGCACCTCCTAAACGGCTGATAACTCCGCCCTCCGTGCGCCTCTGCCCGCCCGTTTACTCCCCTCCCCTGTCCTTTTCCACTGCGGCTGTGCGGTCCAAATCGTAGCTGGCGCATGCGCAGTAGGTATTGCGATGCCCTGCCAGGAGCGGGCATCGCATTGCGCATGCGCCCGCTACGATTTGTACCGCACAGCCGCAGTGGAAAAGGACAGGGGAGGGGAGTAAACGGGCGGGCAGAGGCGCACGGAGGGCGGAGTTATCAGCTGTTTAGGAGGTGCCTGCCTGGGGCTCCAGGGATTGAGAGACCGCCCTGGGCACTTGAGAGGGCTCAGAAGATAATCTTATAACTTCGTTTTCGGCAAATTGAAAAGTCAGAGTTCTACCACAAAGGTACCGTTTTTATGTTCTGGCTGGATCACATAACCCTATTTTAACGGTCTAACATGCTAAAATGTGGTGACAGACTCCCTTTAAGGGGTTGTGCAAAGTGCACAACTTATCGCCTATGCACAGAATCCTGTGGATAGGCGATAAACAAAGTAATCACTGAGGGTCTGACTGCTGGGAACCCCACCATGCCCGACAACGGGGCCTCGATCTGATGGAACTGCAGCTTGTGCATATGGCCTGTCGCTCCTTTCATTCTCTATGGGACTGACAGAGTACATAGATTGGTGATTGTCCCAGCAGTCGGACACCCCGTGATCATTTATCACTGTGGATAGAGGATAACTTGCAAACCTGGCACAACCCCTTTAAACAGGTCACATGGTAGCCAAGACTGGTACATACACATTCTATGGCTATCAGTGGAATGCTCGCTCGGTTAAGAGCTATCCCTCGTGACTCCTCCATGCACATCCAAGCTTGGCTCGATGACCATTTTATATATTTGATCATATAGACACGGATATAGATGAAGTACATTCCAGTATGTTTTCTCGTCTGATGCATCAGTTTATTTTTTGCTTGTGCTGGGTGTGAACAGTGCTCCTGAGACCCACGCGTTGCAGGCTGACATCTGCGGCTCTGCAATGTGCCCTGATCAGCCAAAGCATTAACGACAGGTGAAGTGAATAACGTTCTCTCGTGACAGTGGCATCTCTAGGGCGGAGGATATATTGGGCAGAAAGAGAACAGCCAGGCCTTCAAGTTGATGTGTTGGAAGCAGAAATAATGAGCAAGAGCTTGGATCTGAGCGACTCTGATAAAGGCCAAATCGTGATGGATAAGATGGCCGGGGCACAGTCTTTTGGGGTGTTCCCGCTTATGCAGTGGTTGGTGCCTACCAAAAGTAGTCCTAGAAAGGGCAGCCCGAGGCTCATCAATGTGCATGGGGAGTGAAGGCTAGCCCGTCTGGTCCGATCCCCCAAGAAGAGCTACCGTAGAGCAAATCACTGACAGTGATACTGCTGGTGATTAGAAGTGTGAAGTCACACAGGGCATCGCAGCTTGCTGTATGTGGGGCTGTGCGGTTGCAGACGGGACAGAGCGCCCATGATGACCCTTATCCATCATCAAAAGTTCCTACAGTGGACACATGAGCATCAGAACTGGACCATGGTTCACTATGGGAAGAAGATGGCCTGGTCTGATGAATCGGGTTACAAAATGTGGACGGCTGGGGGTATGTAGGTAACTTAACCGGGGAAGAGATGGCACCAGGGGCACTATGGGAAGAAGTCAAGCTGGCAGAGGCAGTGTGATGCTCTGGGCAATGTTCTGCTGGAAACTTTGGGTCCTGGCATCATGTGGATGAAACATGTACCTAACTGTATAGACAGCCCCCCCCCTCTTATGGCAGCAGTGCCCCCTAGTGGCAGTGGTCTCTTTCAGCAGGAGAATGCCCCGGCCACATTGCGAAACAAGGGATATGACAAAGATCAAAGGTGATGACTTGGCCTCTGAATTTTACTTTGCAACTTTAAAGGGGTCCTCTCACTTCAGTAAGTGGCATTTATCATGTAGAGAAAGTTAATACAAGCCACTTACTAATGTATTGTGATTCTCCATATTGCCTCCTTTGCTGGCTGGATTCATTTTTCTATCACATTATACACTGCTCTTTTCCAAGTTTACAGACCACCCTGCAATCCATCAGTGGTGGTCGTGCTTGCACACTATAGGAAAAAGTGTCAGCCTCTCTGGTGGCCGGGACTATGAGAACACACATAGGCTAGTGCTTTTTCCTATAGTGTGCAAGCACGACCACCACTGATGGATTTCAGGGTGGTCTGTAACCATGGAAACGAGCAGTTTATAATGTGATGGGAAAATGAATCCAGCCAGCAAAGGAAGCAATATGGAGAATCACAATACATTAGTAAGTGCCTTGTATTAACTTTCTCTACATGATAAATGCCACTTACTAAAGTGAGAGACAACCCCTTTAAGGATCTTCTACTAACGTCTTGGTGCCAGATACCACAGGAGACCTTTTAGAGGTCTTGTGGCGTCCTCACCTCGATGGGTCAGGCTGTTTTGGTGACAGAAGAGAAGCCTACAAAATATTAATGTAATGGCTGTTATGTGCTGCGTTCTGAGGTTACATAATGGCCTAGGAGCTGTGTGCCATTCCACGAGCCCAGAGAAAATCTTTGTGCAGCCGCATATCATGGCTGCTCTCATGTCGCAAGGGCCACGCCTTCAGCTCTTATATCACAGCGAGCATTTCTCTGGTGCCTAAGGGTTAACACAGAGGCTGCCGGTAGGTATAATCCTCCCTGCCCGATGACTCTTCAGTCTTAGACTATAGACCTAGAGTGACTGTTAATACAGTCCGCTGTCACCCCCTGCACGGCTGCGCTCCCCGGTGGCATCACCGCAGACTTATTTAGGTTGTATGCTCCCTGATAGTGTTGAGCGAACTTGTGTTTTTAAGTTCGGCGTTTAATGTTCGGGTTATCGAAGAATCGCGTTATGGATTCCGCTACCACGGACCATAACGGAATTTAGAATCCATAACGCGATTCTTCGATAACCCGAACTTTAGATGCCGAACTTAAAACACAAGTTCGCGCAACACTACTCCCTGAATTTACCAGTGTACTGACAGGCGCATGACATTCCTCTAAAAAAAATGCCCTCATAGGCACAAGGATTGATATGAATGCTATTTTTTGTATCCCTTGCTGACGTGCCTGACAGATATCCCACAACCCCATTAATACCTGGATCCATGTATAGGGGACGGAACCGTAATACGGAGAGTATCGTGGCTTATTCTTGTTTGTTCTCATTTCCAGACTATCATGTTGTTCTGGATTATGGGATGCTGTATAATTTTATACTTTATTATTATTATTTTTTCTAGGTATCCCATTCAGTGGCGAAACTCATCTTGGTTCACTTTCATTGGCAAGTCTCCGAGATCTTAGAACGGTGAGCGTAACATTCGGCTTATTCTAGTTGTCAGCAGTTCATCTGCTGACGATTCATCTCCCTCCTCCCCCTTTTAAATCTCTTAATTCTCATAATAGCCCTTCTTGAGCGCCTGCACATTGATTTTTCACCTGCAGTGCTCCATTAGACCATTTTTATTTTTCTGATCCAAACCAATATCCCAGCATAAAGAAGCTGATCAGTCATTGCTTCCCCTGCGAGGGGAGATTTCTGCACAGTGTACAATGGAAATATACAGGAGACAGGACCTCTGTATGGGATATATATTGTTACTCCACATTTTCCAATGTAAATCTACAGTCACTGATCCTGAATGCCTTGTACTCCAATCACACCCAGAGCTGCTGCAATCTGTGCTAACACACGCAAGCGAGGCCTTGTGGAGCAAAGGTAGAGGTGTATGGTGTTATTTGGGGCATCGGGCTACAACTCGTGTGAACACATCTCCCACCAGATGCAATACAGCAGAGCATGCTTTGTACCGTCCACCACCAAAAAAAGGAAGGTGGGCAGATGTAAGGTGGATGGCAGGAATCCAGCATAATTTGGAATGCAGCTTTGGATGTGAGTGGAGAAAAAGCTTTGATCTAATTCAAGCACAATTCTAGAGAGGTCAAGGGGGTAATGTGCTTTAAAGGGATATTCCAGTAGCATCTGGTTATCCCATATCCACTTAGGTTGGATCAAACCGCGTGATCACTAGAATGGGGGTCTTAACCTTCCACCCACCCAGTCAATAGAGCAGGAGTTGAGCATTCAGGCTACTTTCACACTTGCGCTTGATCGGATCCGTTCTGAACGGATCCGATCATATTAATGCAGACGGAGGCTCCGTTCAGTACGGATCCGTCTGCATTAATAACTTAGAGAAATTTCTAAGTGCGCAAGATGCCTGAGCGGATCCGTTCAGACTTTCAATGTAAAGTCAATGGGGGACGGATCCGCTTGAAGATTGAGCCATATGGTGTCATCTTCAAGCTGATTCGTTCCCATTGACTTACATTGTAAGTCTGGACGGATCCGCACGGCCAGGCGGACACCCGAACGCTGCAAGCAGCGTTCAGCTGTCCGCCTGGCCGTGCGGAGGCGAGCGGAGCGGAGGCTGAATGCCGCCAGACTGATGCAGTCTGA